>NW_026859011.1:0-35559 GCF_026571515.1 Ruditapes philippinarum
TTGGAATTGCAAGTTTTTTTTTATATCTTTTCGGCAGAATAACTTTTCGAGGATTCGTATCGTAAAATGGCTGCCATTTACAGTAGCAAGTGATTATCCCAAGCACCACCGCGACTTAACGCGGGAATTTAATTATAGCCAACCTCGGCGCGTATACCTTTTTCATATTTTATTGTAATAAATATTTACAAACTGTGTCTTTCGGGGTATTTTTTATCAATATATAACCAATAATGAGGTTAATATGAATAAATAATCATATCTCAAATCTTTGACTATGATTTACAATGAAATTCTACCTTAAGTGTATTAAAAAGGTTTTTAATTTCCTGTAATTTTATTTTGTGATTATGCTTCAAATCAGTCAATTGACCGTGAATTTTCTTTCCATATTTTGATTTCCTTGAAATCATTTTTCTCATCTGAAAGCATGCAACTTTAATATGGTGATACATTAATTACATTCCATGAAAATTTAAAGATATAAAATATCTCATGACATATTTGTTCATTTTACATTACACCTTTAATTCAGCAAACATAAAGTCTTCACAAAAAGTAGTATGCAATCGTACCAATATTACATACGAATGTATGTAATATTTTTCTTGTATACCAATACATTCAGTTCTGTTTCTCAAGTTACCAACAACAACAACAATCACTTTTATTAGAAGCCACGTCACAATAGTAACAATATGACTGATTAACATAAAATAAAGAGTGGGTAACATGATACATAATACAAATTCTACTTTAAACTTTTTTCATCACATGGGGACAGTAATTATATTGTCAAAACTGCTGAAATGTTGTTTATGTTTCCAAATATACATTTATGATTAACTGATAAATAGTAAGTACATGTATATACATACATGTATGTAATACAATATATATGTTTACTTCTAGAACAGGTGTAACAAAAGAGTAGTAGAGCATTATGATACTAAAAAAAAAAAATTTAACACATTTTGTTATTATTTCTTCTATAAATAGTATAGTTATTTATCAAATTACCATACATACTAATGTAAACTAATGCAAAGGAATATCAGGTGGCGTGAGAAAATACTAATACGTCACTACAGGTGCACGCTTTTCACGTACATAGACATTACTACGATATTGCAAATATTTACAACCACTAAGAAAGGCTATAAATATTAAATCGTTCGTTACTAAGATAGTCAGGGAGCAATTTAGGTAGAGCTTTAATTCATTTGGATTTAACTTAGAAAATCGTTAGGCCTGTCTTGTTCTAGCTATTAGTCTTAAAATGTTCAATAATAGAACGTGCTAAAAATACAATATTTTTAAGAAGATCCAAATTTTCTGTTGATAATAATTCCTTAAATTTCAACACGTTTGGTCTACTAAAAAAGTAAGTTGGGATGTATCGCTTTCTTTGAAGACAGAAAAAAGGACACACTAACATATAGTGAAATTCATCACCTACTTCATTTAACATACAAAGATTGCATTTACGCGCTTCATATGGAAGATGTGAGTTGCGCCACCTTCCTATTTCAACAGGTAATTTATGATTTCCTGTTCTAAAATGGAAAAGAGTGAACCTTAGATTATTTGGTAGTATATTTAGATATGCTTCAAATGATATATCATTTTTAAATAGCCTATAGTTTATACCTTTAGATGAATTTTCAAGCTGACTGTGCCATTTTTGTACGAATTGATCAATTAATACCCTTTTTACATGCTTATAAGTATTGGTTAATAAGAGCGAGTTTTGATATGTCCAAATATATGTATGGCCCGTTTGGTTTAATATGTTTTTTATGTGGTTTAACCACTTGTAGTTAACAGTAGAGTTCAGCATATGATTATAACAAATGTGAGATATTTTCGTTGTATTACTTGATAATAGTTTACTCCAAAAATGAATCATTCTCGATTTGATTACAATTTCAAGTGGATATCGTCCAAGTTCACCATACAACATGTAAAGTGGGGTGCTCTTTTTACTTTTAGTAATTTTTCTAAGGAAATCGGTATGTATTCTTTCAATCATGTCTAGATTTTCGTGACCCCAGACCTCGCAATTATATGTCAATATTGGAAGAATCGTTTGATCGAATAGTTTTAATTGAATATCAAGTGGCAAATCCAAATTGAAGATTCGCGTATACAGAAGGAGCATTGCTTTATTTGCCTGACTTGCAATCAGTTTACGGGCATTTAGAAAACTACCCGATGAAGAAAAGAGAATACCTAAATACTTATAATCTTTAACTATTTCAATATTTAAACCTCCTAAATTAAATTTAAAGTTTTCTGGTTTATTAGTTCCAAACACAATAATCTTAGTTTTAGAAATATTCACGGTCATTTTCCATTCTAAACAGTACAGATTAAAATCATTAAGTAAATTTTGAAAAACAGATTCGTTTTCACTTATAATGACAGTGTCGTCGGCATATAATAATACAAACAATTTTAAATATGTAAGGACATTGTCGTCAATGTTTTCAATATCAATGCCTTGATTATTGCGAGACAAATGTTCTTCTAGGTCATTAAGGTATATAGAAAATAAAATTGGGGACAAATTTTCCCCTTGACGGACCCCACAGTAACTCTTGAAAAATGGAGAAATACTATTGTTAATAGATACACAAGATTTTATGTCCTTGTACATATTATATATAATTTGTAATAGTTTGCCATTAATACCCGTTTTAAGCAATTTTCCCCAGAGGCCTATACGCCATATTTTATCAAAAGCGGCTGAAAAATCAATAAATGAACAAAACAGTTTTTTCTTTTTTGCTTTAAGTTTATCAATGAGAAATTTTAAGGTGAACACATGAACGGTTGTTGAATACTTTTGCCTAAATCCGGCTTGGTTCTCGTTTAAAATGTTATTGCTGGTTAAATACTTATTTATTCTTTCATTTAATACCGCCGTAAAAATTTTACCTAAGCAACTTAGTAAAGTTATTGGCCTATAATTCATAGGGTCACGTGACGAACCTTTCTTTTTGCGACGGACGCGCCCTCAGGCGCGTTCAGAGCTAAGTCATCTACACATGGGATTTCGTCGGCTACAATCGCGCAAGGTGTCCTCAACCGATTAACAGCCCAAGAAATAGTACATGAATTTGATCCTTTAAAACTCCCATACTTTGTCGGGATATCTTAATATCTTCCATATTTAGCCTTTTCAATTTCAAATTAAGTTATCCAAGTTAAAATGTGAACGTATATGATTGATAAAAACGTTGTAGTCCCGTAGTATTATTGCGCAATATGCAAATTACTGCCGAAACGATTTACCGCTGTCGAAAAAGTAGGACGGCAAATTATACTATAATAAAGGTGTAAGCTCTGAGTTCCAATTTAGTAGTAGGAAATAAATATTTCTACATTATACAAAACATTATTATTAACAAATCAAAAGTTTTTCGTGACTCTAGAATAACTTGCGCATTAATAAAAGAAGAACTATTTTCGTGACTCATACCGCGGGTTTAGCTGAATATTAAGCAGTTATTAATAAATTAGATACAGTACAATGGTTAGTATAAATATCTATTTTTGAAAATGCATGTAACAAGAGAGTTTTTCAACACTTTATCACCATGTAGTCTTTCATAGAAAGTTATAATATCAGTTCTACTTCCGATTCTTGTGGTTTGTTTACATATTTTTCTAGGTCACGATATGAGTTAACCTTCGCTATTCTAAAAATAGATTCTTCTTCACCTGTGCTAATTTTTGGACAGGCGATTAGGGATGTAATAAACAAGCGGATTACATGCAATACTTTAAGAAATTCTATACGATTGTAAGAAGCAAACAAGTTGAAAATGGAATTTAGTGTGAAATTGAAAAGGACAACTAAACACTGTAGTGCTTAAGTGACATTTAAATTAAAATAAAAACGATGTGCTCTGGCCTCTTGTAAATAAAAAAAATATAAAAAATACACTATTAATTGCTGATGATTTTAACCAAAAATATTTTTAATGAGACATATCCAAGAGAAATAAAAATACAAATGACTTATATTTTATTGTCTATATGCCCACTATGATAACACGAAGCAATTCTAAATAGCATTCTCACATGTATAATGTATTATGCTTGAAGTTTATTTGCATGGTTTTATTTTAGAAATATTTCGTTGACAGTTTTTTCTTCTATTTACATATCATTTCTTGGAATAAATCGGTAAGGACACTGATTTACAAGTTTGACCAGAGTTTTTAGGCATAAATTTCATTCTGTATTTATAAATGCTTGAAAGTAGAAAATCTGAATTATATTAGTTTGGGACACAAAATATATTGCTCTACAAATCTCGAACTTGTATGGAACAAATTTTCTCTGTTATTTATTTTGTGTTTTGTTTTTGTTGTTTTTTTTTCTTTAAAAAAGCCTTAATGTCTCTCCAGTTGCATGTCCGTCGCATTCAGTGCTGCAGCACTTTGATTATATAACGGGACGATAGTACCGATTAGCCAACAATCAGGTAGTATTCCCGAATCAAATATTTTATTAAAAAAATCGCACAAAATAGGAACCATAAACTCTTTTGTACTTTTAAGGTATTCATTATATATAAAATCTTGAGGAGATGCTGCCTTTGAATTATTACTTTTATCAATCATTTTTATTATTTCTTCCTTTGAGATTTTACAGTTCAAAATTTCGTTTTGATTTAAATTGGCGTCTGGCATGTCAAAGTTATCACTGTCATCATAATTTTTATCCAAATTTACCGATTTAAAATAATTATAAAATGTTTCGACGTCGGGTGAGTTTTCTGGTGTTGAATTTACGTTTAAATTATTTAGAATTTTCCAGAAATCTCTTGGGCGTCTAGAATGCAATTCTCTAAGTTTTCGCTCATTTCTTGTTTTATGCTTACATGTATATGTATTTATTGTCTGTTTATAGTGTTTACTTGCGCGGTTCAATTCACACCTGTATTGGTCGTTTTTATGAATGAAATAATTTCTACGTGCGATATGATATCGCCGTCTCGCTTTATTGCATTGAGGCCCAAACCATGGTTTTGTAAAAGAAGAGTTACCGTCAACTTCTTCTTCTTGAAAGGCTGTCCTTTTTGCTTAAAGCTATATATCTGATGCAAAAAAATATTGTTTGGATTTAAAAAAAAAATGCTTCCAAAATTATTGTGTGAAAAAAATGGCAATAAATTGCCTTACAGCGAGTGGCGCCAAATAAAAATTAAAACTTAAAATAGCCAGAAAATATTTTGTTCCGGAACAATTTATTATGTGTACGTACATTTTATGTTACAACTGTTATATAATAACCAATTTAATTTTACTGTTGATTAATTTTATAAAAATACTTCATAAGATATAGATTTATACCCTTTAAACATGGGCATCATGCAAACTATTTCAACATTGCCATGAGCTTCCCCCTTTAAAAGCTTAACGTTATTGTCGATTGAATACTAAGTTTAATACTAAGTTTTATATTGAACCTGAAATGTATTAAAGTGATAGCAGAATTTCCAAGACAATTGCAGATTGGAACGGTTTTAATCACTTAGAGACGGAAAACGTTCATTTGCCCACTCGGTCTTGCCCCTAGACATTTTCCCCCTTTTGGCAAGGACATTTGCCATCCCAGGTCTAATTTTGAAGCGCGGATATTAGTCATCTAAAAATCTATAATAGCGTGCATTTGTCCCCTGTGATAAAATTTGCTGTATAAATATAGAATGAAATTCAAGCAAAACCAAGCACGACGTTATAACTTATTTAAAGATTACCTTTTAATCACCTTGCCTTTCCTTATTCATCTGTTATATAAAATATTTTAAAAAAGCATTTCACAATTTAAATTCATATATTATAGACAAGAATAATGCGAAAAAAATGTTTCGATCATAGAGGAAACTGCTAAATAATCATAATTTTCTGTTTTTGTTTTTTGTTTTGTTTTCTCGTTTTCTTGACAAAGTGTTCTGTGCCAGTGGATATCCAAATGCGTTCCTCTGTTCAACAATAATTGGATCCATACCTCATAGCTCTGTTATGACTACTATTGATACAACTATAAAATTTGGTACCCCAAACAGAAGCTCCATGTGTTATAACAGGTACATCACATGTATGATGATGTATAATACAGTTTCGTATAAACATTAAAATGCAAACCCCCTGAATTTTTAAATTTTGCAACAAAGAGACCAAGAGCGCGACTTGCAATTTGAGCTACATTTTAGGCCGTTATATTGTAATCCAAGTATTCGTTCAACAACAGACCCAAATACATGTAATGGTTGACAGTTTCTAACACAGACTCAACACATGTTAATTTTGAATTTGATCTTGGTATAGCAGTGTTTCTAAAATGAATAGCATAATTTGTTTTAACCATCTATGGTCATACCATTGATTGTACATCAATAAGATAATAAATTCAGCATACATTTAATGTTTTCTTCGTTCTCAGCTATCAATACAATGTCATCAGTATAGAAAAGAATTGCAACAATATCTTCATCAATGGCAATGCCTTTGTTACTACATCATGTACGGTTTAATAATAAAGCTAAGCCATTAATATAAATATTAAACAATATAGATGAAAGCGAACATCCTTATCTTACTGGGAAACAATCAGTTGTTAAACTGTTTACCCTGACACAAGATGTGAAGTTGCAGTAAAGAGATTTTACAGCATTTAACAGTTTAGTTAAAAAGATGCCTATATTTCCTAACTTTTTCTCTAGCACGTTTCTATTAACTGAATCGCATGCTTTTCGAAAATCAATAAAAGCACAAAAAGTGGATCATTTACATTTATTGCGTGTGTCAATGATATAAGTTATTTGGGACAACAACAAAACAATATCATACTTTAACTAATTTTATTTTATAGTCATACATAGTGGCATATGTAATTTATCTCACTGAGTAATGTCTTAGTTTATCTTTGGCATTTTATGGGCACGACTCCATTAATAAAAGCCAAAAGGTTTGGATACCGGGCATACAAAACCCTGTTAGGGCATCCATAGCAAAGCAAACAAATGACACAAAATCAAAACAAGCAAATGGAACAAACTGTATAGCTTTTTGGAACAGTATGTTCTAGAAAATAATTGATCAAAGCAATACTAGTCTTTCAATTCTTCATTCACAAAATAGTCAATTTTCACAAATGTACATGAGCAACAACACAGCATTGACACTGTTGCGCGAAATTGGTTCTGGGAAGCAGAAACCAGTATCGCCAGTATCACAAAATGTCTATTCGCCGGCCGCAAAATGCAAATTTAGCAGACCTAGTATTTGAAAGTTCATAGAACACATCTCTGGAGTCGCACCGTTGTCGAATTCTCTCTGCTGGTGGTTTTGGCCCAAGCAGTTTTCCTAAAAGATACCTCTTCCGTAGTATTTAGTAGGGCTAGCTGTCTTGAAACACGTCGCTTATGTTGGCTAATCTGAAAACATATCAAAAGAGGACAGAAACAACAAAAAAGCAGGATACTAATATTAAATTTAAGCTCAAGTCTTTCACACTTCACACTCATAATTGACCGAGGAGGGCGGGTGGGTTTTTTCAATAATTCATTTCTTCCTTGTTACAATATTCGACGCCAGCGTTAAAAGGATATGACGTAGATACAGTACCTACGTCATAACCAGGGCAGGGTATAAGTTGTTCCCCAAATAACAGAGACTATTCTATAGAAATAGTCATCATTAAACTAGACGCATGGTCAATAGTACTAATCAAATTTTCTCTTTTTCTAAACTACCAACATTACTGGTCCACTTAACAATTTGGTCATTCAGAAAACTAGTATGGCTTTTTCACGGCAAACTTGCCCACCTAAAGAAGTCAGGAAAAGTTGGTGCTACTTCGCTTTAAGCGAACTTCGGATATAACGAACGATATTTTAATGTCCCATTGAGTTTGTTATAAGCGGAGTGGACTGTATATAACTAATTCATAGTACAAGTAAGGGAAAAACCTTTATAAGACAAATGTTGGCGCTTGTCTTTATTCCCAGATTTTGGAATTGGGGTAATAACTTCTTTCGACCAAGTTTAGGGTTAAAAAGACTTATAATGCAGAATCAATGTAGCTTTGGCATTTTTTTAAACCTTCACAGGAATAAGATAAATACCTGTAGCTTTTGTTTTATGTATGTATGTATGTATGTATGTATGTATGTATGTATGTATGTATGTATGTATGTATGTATGTATGTATGTATGTATGTATGTATGTATGTATGTATGTATGTATGTACATGTATGTATGTATGTATGTATGTATGTACATGTATGTATGTATGTATGTATGTATGTATGTATGTGTGTGTGTGCGCGTGTGCGTGTGCGCGTGCGCGTGCGCGTGTGTATGTATGTATGTAATGTATGTATGTATGTATGTATGTATGTATGTATGTATGTATGTATGGACTTTGTTAGTCACCAATGTAGGCGAGGCCGTAGAAATGAATTATTTCAATATTATCTCTAAAAAAAAATTTCAAAATTATCATTTTTTCGGTCACGTGTTACAATGACGTAGCGTCAACATGTTACAGATCTTGATAAATCACTCAGAAATCCTCTAAAACAAGTCCCGATCCATCCAATTCACGCGCCATTTCGTCAATCCTCGCAGCTGTTTCCGGTGTCAGTACCTCACGCCATTCTCCAGGCTTCCCTTGATAAAAGAAAATGTAAAAATATCTTTATTATCAACCTCATTTCACAATTTGTATTTCAGCTAGATTTTGTTATCTTTTTCCTGCCATAATTTTTCAGCATTTCTTTCTGTTTAAAAAGTTGTCGGATCTGATTTGAAAATTGCTTTTCCAGACAATTTTAGAGGTTCATATACGTATGCAAAGAAGAATGACACACATGAGATGAAATATTTCCATGTATTTGAATTATATGTGTACCCATCTAGAAAGGGAACATTTATACACCACTTCTGTGCAAGCCTGTTAGTGTAACATTTTCAATCTTACCGTTACTTGCGCAGAAAGTCAGAATTTTTTTTAAAGATAATTAGACCATTATATATATTGGCAAGACGATAGTGCAGAATTTCTATGATCAAAATGGTTAACAGTTCCATAGATTGCAGCACAAAGATCGACGTTCAAGGACAGCGGTTATTGACATTGTCCAGCTCCATATAAACAACAAGCTTGAAATTGTTCAGAAAATTATACAATATAATAAGCAACAACTTTAATTTTGTTTGCCTTTGTAATATGGACATCTGTCATCTTTAACATCGATGATAGGAAACACTTCATCAAGCTAGTAGTGGATGGCTGCCCTCGAAGTCTCTCGTTTCAATTAGAAATACCAGCTATTGTGTCAAAGTTGTTCCTGGAATTAAATTGAAATGATAAAAATATTGCGCTGATATTGCATTAATATACTTAATCTTTTGTCTTCTACTGGTTTGTTTCAACGTCATCCATTAAACATAAGATACTAGTCTAACGAGACGTTGAAAATTTAACATACATTTTACAGCCAATTTGATGGATCTTGGCATAATTAAATGAGCCGCGTCACGACAAAACCAACTTAATGGGTTTGCGACAAGCATGGAACCAGACCAGTCTGCGCATCTGCGCAGTCTGATCAGGATCCATGCTGTTCGCGATCAGTTAATCTACTTGTAATAGGGTTTGTAAGCGAACAGCGTGGATTCTGATCAGACTGCGCGGATGCGCAGGCTGGTCTGGATCCATGCTGGTCGCAAACCCATTATGTTGGTTTTGCCATGACACGACTCAAATGCAACTTGACCACATTCAAATTAATTATACATGTACAATGAACATGAGTCACCGTGAAGTGTAAACCTGCCACTGTCCGTTTACAATGTTGTTGCGTAATGTTTCTGGTAAATGAGGCTATGATATGTAATGGATACAGTGCGCGTTTTTCTTCGAAAGTGTCTTCTTACAAACGTAAGAAGACAGTTTGCTAGGATAAACAACAAATTGTCCGAGGCGAAGCCTCGGATTAATTGTTTGTCCTAGCGAACTGTCTTCTTTACGTCTGTAAGAAGACATTTTCGAAGAAAATACGGGTAACTGTATCCGACTTATACGACGTTTAAGTGTAAAGAACAGATAAATTAATAAACGCATTTAATTATAAATAAATCTAACTGAAAGTAAATGTATGTTCACGTTGAAAATATAAAACAATAGAAAATATTTGCATGGCCTTAAAGCGTAGGGCAGTGAAAAGTGTAGCGCACGGAATTTTCATGCACTTCCTTTCAAGCGGACACAATTCACTTTTATTCATGATAAATAATGTGAAAATGCCTGCCTTCATGAGTGAGATTAATTATGTCATTCAACATGAACATGTTTTGCGTCAATGTTAAATGGATAAATGGATAACGTTTTGGACCCCAAATTTGGTAAGTTTCCATATAATAATACAAGCTTAGCTTAAGACAATGTTCAGCTGGATATGGCCGATGATTTTTTAGTGAGTTGGGATTGGACAGTCAATGTCATGGTAATGTTGTAGTTTTTTTGTAATGTCAGACAATATAAACAAAAATGATAGAGTTTTATCATCATCCAACGAACCATTGTTAGTTTCGCCAAAGCTATAAAATCAACAGTAACTTTGTTCCTAGTTGTTCCTAGAAATGGCCATCAAATTGATTTGATTCATTGCTACAAATTTCAGTCAGTTTCTTAGTATCCTGTTTGAGGCAGTTAAAATATCTCTGTTACGATTTAAGAGTGACTAAATTTTTGATTTATTCGAAAAGTAGAAGAGCAATTGTTAATATGAATTTTGACAGAACTTTGGCCCTTAATTTGAACTTAAAAAAATATACATTGTTCAGGCTCTTGTTTTACTATCAAGCACTGAGAACAGTCGGGCGCACTGGCTCTTGTTAATAGATAAGTAGCGAGATTTAACATTCTCTTTCGAAGAATTTTCAATATAGACACTGGTACTGTAAATAGGTTACAGTTCAGGCAAAAACATGCGAAAATTAAGGTTAATCGTCGCCAAGATTTTTACATTTTGATTCGCACGAGGATTTAAGTATGAGAAAATATAAGCATAAGACAAATTCAACGTTGAATGGCGCGAAAAGTTTATTGCGAGAATGTAAAATCTTGCTACTTTATCTATAAAGGTACAGAAAGGCGGGGCAAAACTAAAGGAAAGAAATATAACATACCAAGAAGAGTCCTTTAACTGACTCAAGCAGGACGCCAGGAAAGTTACGGTTATTTAAACGTGTCTCCTTACAGACGCAAGAAGACACTTTTTGAATAGCTCTGCTGGGGGTATAGTCGTATAACAACAAAGGTTTAAGTTATAATACAATGTTTTAGCCTACCGAAATGTAAACTTAAGAAGCCGTTTAAAGTTGAACCGAAACTAAATCTTGCATAAGCCCTATAACATTTTCACCCCGAAACTCCATATACATACCTACCGAAATATACACTGTACGAACCCGTTCAAAGTTTAACAGTCTTTTATCCATAACATCATTCATTTTTTTCATTTATTTATTGGCAATCAGCAATACATTTGCCTTTGGCCATTTACAAACAAACAAAAAACTTATGGCAAAGACTATTATATACATAACTAACATAGACAAATAATGAAGTCAATATACGATCAGAAGACAGGTAAACTTTCAAGGGTATTTTGACGTAAACACAATGCTTCTTTTATATACTTTGCTAGATTAAACATATATTTTTTACTTTTATTTGACATCAATGCATTGAACTTTTGTAAAGTTGGCCATGAACACTGGCCCAAATATTTCGATCTAATACTACTGTAACGTGAGCAACACATAACAAAATGATATTCTGACTCTATGCATTTTGTTACATAGTTTGCACAATCTATTACTTCTTTCAATATTATTATATCTTCCTAATTCTATATCTAAACTATGTGAGCACAATCTTAAGCATGTCAAATGCTGCCTTAGCTTATCATTCAATATAACATCCAAGTACTTTTCAAAACAAAATTCAGTTTTATATTTGCAATAACAATCTAATTTTGACATAGAATTAATATTTAAACTCCATTCTTGAATAAATTGATCTCGTATTCTAGATTTTATCAAAAGGTAATAATTAACCCTAGGATCAAATGTCAACCTTATATCTGAAAAACCTAAATGATCTATAATAGAATTCATTCTACTAGCCCAACTAGAGGTACTTACATTATTACATAAGTCATTAAACATTTGATAAATAGGTAAATCATTACTTTTCATAATTTTCAACCAAAATTTAACGCTTCTTTCTTTACATATAACTGACAGAGGCACTCGGCCGAGTTCACCATATACCGCATATGTAGGAGTTTGTTTCTTTACGCCTAGTATATATTTACAAAATCGAATATGTAATTTATCTACCTCTTTATAATTATAAGCACCCCAAACTTCACATCCATACGTTAATATAGGGACAATCATAGTATCAAAAAGAGATAACTTGGTACGAATATCTAGACTAACATTATCAAAAACGTTTAAAAGATTATTATACGCCCTAAGAGCTTGCTCATGCAGTGCTTTTACAGCATTTACAAGAGTACCGGTGTAAGTAAACTTGATTCCAAGATAAACAAAATTGTCAACAATTTCAATTTTTTCGTTATCTATATAGAAGTCAGGATATACAGTTTGTTTTCTCTTTTCAAAAACACAAATTTTTGTTTTACTAACGTTTATTTTCAAACCCCATTTTTTAGAATAATGTTGCACAGCATTAATTTGAGCCTGTAGGCTGTTTGGATCTGTCGTAAATAATACAATATCATCAGCAAATAAAATCATATACCTAGACAAAAGTTCAAAGTCCCTTTCAGTCAAAGCATTAAAATCCAAATTTTCAGAAATATCATTGATGAAAAGTAGAAAAAGTAGAGGAGACAAAGGTTCTCCCTGCTTTAAACCTATCGTTACATTAAAGAAGTCTGACATATTCATGTTATTTGACAATTTCACACAAGCTTGAACCTTTAAATATATACATTTGATCATATTTGTCATTTTACAGCTAATTCCTGATTGTAACAGTTTATTCCATAATTTATCTCTACAAACAGTATCAAATGCTCTTTGGTAATCAATAAAAATACACCAGAGTTTTGATTTTTTTGATAGAACCTTCTGTATAATAGCATGAAGTAGGAAAATAGCATCTGCTGTAGAGCGACCCTCTCGAAAACCATACTGAGAATCATTAAAAACATGTTCTTGTTCACACCAGCTATTAATACGATTTCTTAATATCAAAGAAAATATCTTCCCTATAACATTTATTAATGTAATACCTCTATAATTCGCAGGTATATTTTTATCACCTTTTTTATATATCGGAACAATAACTCCCTTAGACCATGCTTCAGGATATAAACAGTTATTATAAATATAGTTAAATATTGTACATAAATAGGGAGATATAACATTGTTTGCATCAATAAAAAAATCGGCAACATTATTGTCATAGTCACAACTTTTGTATCTTTTCAAAGAAGATATTGTTTTTTGGACCTCTTCCACAGAAATTTCTCTATCAAGAAAATCAATATTTAAAGTTTCGTGACTCTCTTGTGAAAATTCATCACGTTCCGACTGGCTTTGACTATCATTAGACATATTTTTAAAATAATTTTTAAACTCCTCAAGACTAGCATTAGATTCAAATCCACCTGTATTTCTAAATTTTTTAATATATTTCCAAAATTTACGAGGAGACGTTTTACTAATATCAGACATTTTTATTTTTTCTCTATGAAAATACTTGCTTTTAGCCGCCTTTTTAACTTTAATGTATTTTTTCCTACAAGTAAGCAAAACTAACTTATTTTCTTCGGATTTAAAGCTAGCATAACGTCTCTTCGCATCACAAAATAACTTTTTTGCATGTCTACAATCTTCATTGAACCATAGCGATTTCCGCTTCTTTTGTTTTGGACGATTATTATACGTCTTACCGTAACATGAATATGAAATATCATAAACTGTGTCAGAAAAACATGTCACACATTGATTGATATCATATACACCATTTAACAATTTCTGGTTGATATCATTAAACACAGAACACTTACTTTGTAATATGTTTAAAAAATCCCCATTTTCGGACGAATTCCATAAAATTTTATCAAATTCTAAGTATTCGTCTGGTAAATCTGATATAATATAAGAAAGACAAAATGTTACTGGACAATGATCAGAATATTCATTAATATCTAAAACACACATATTTGATACACTATCATAACATTCTATATTTGAAATTACATAATCTACCAGGCTAGACACTGGTTTATTTCTATATACTGAATTATAAGTGCATTTACCATCATCTTTACGACCATTTAATATACACAAATTGTTCTCCTTGCAAAGATCTAGTAGTTTTGAGCCATAATTATTAAAACCATTGTCATGATTTTCACGCACAGGTAAATCAACCCCGGACATAGCGGACTCAGGTAAACCAACGTATCGGTCAAGATTTAGGTCAATGATATAATCCGGCAAAGTTCCCGTGCGGCTATTTAGGTCACCTACTAAATATACATCACCTTTATCATAATATTTACGTATTTCAGTGTTTAAACATTCGAAAAATTCAAAATTATACAAAATAGAATTAACATTTCTATAAACCGCCGAATCTTCAGGAGGTATATAACAAACACAGAAATAAGCATCTTTGTTATATTGTAAACACTGTTTATCAATTTTAAACCAGATAATTCCTCTATGATCAATATTTAAAAGATGTATAAAGTTTTTGTAACAGTTTTTGTAGTATACAACAACCCCTCCGCTATAGCGCTTAGCTTTACTATTAGATTTCGGACGGGGACAATTAAAGCAATCATAACCGTCTATATGTACATTTTTACGAGAAGCATTCCAAGTTTCATTAAAAAGCAACACATCAAAATCACACACATAGTTAAGAAAGTCAGAGTCTTGTAATTTCGTACCTAAACCTTGTACATTCCATAAAAGGAACGATAACATCAATTAAAATGCAAAAAGAATGCACTGAACATTGCTGGCGATAAATGGAAGTAGGGTTTAAAATATCACAATCAGTATATGAAAAAGAGCCATGTCTGCATGGCCATCCCCTGCCGAATGTGTTTGCTCATTGGAAGAATGTATATGTATTAGAGGAGAATAATTCAATTTTAAGAGGTCTTTTGGAAATGAAAACTGATGGCTGAAGTGATTACAGATTTGAAACCTATGTGAATACTGATGGCTGAAAATAACAAAGAGCAATAACTGAAAAAAATTATGCAGGGTGAAGTTATCATTCTTTTGTGCTGCACTACTACTCAATGAGACCTATCCACCTCTGAAGTTTCATTTTGATATATCAAAGGCTTTTTTGTAATGCTCTGGACAAAACATAAGCATGAAAAATAGCAAAGGGCAATAACTGAAATATTATGCAGGGTAGAGTTATCGTTCTTGTGTGCTGCACTCCTCCTCAATGCGATCTGTCCACCTATGAAGTTTCAAGTTGATACATCTAACACTTTTTAGCTCGACTTTTCTATGAAAAGGGGAGCTATCCTACTCGCCCCGGCGTCGGCGTCGGCGTCGGCGTCGGCGTTGGCGTCACACCTTGGTTAAGTTTTTCGTACCACCCCACTTTATTTCAGAAGTATTACAAGTATGGCTTTGAAACTTACCATACTTGTTCACCATCATAACCTCCATCTACAGACAAGAGTACATAACTCTGTCAAGGTTTTTGACAGAATTATGGCCCTTTTTTGACTTAGAAAGTGTATTGAGCTTGGTTAAGTTTTTTGTACCACCTCACTTTATTTCAAAACCATTGGAGGTATTGCTTTGAAAACTGACCATACTTGTTTACCATCACGACCTTCATCAACAGACAAGAGGACATAACTCTGTCAAGGTTTTTGACAGAATTATGCCCCTTTTTGACTTAGAAAATACATTGAATATGGGTAAAATCCACTTATTGCCTTAACCCTTTGAGATATTGCTTTGAAACTTTTAATGCTATTTCACATCATTACCCCCATCTGTACGCAAGAGAAGGTAACTCTGTCAAGGATTTGTTTTAAAAAATTAAGGCCTTTTATCGACTTAGAATCTTGGTTAAGTTTTTAGTACCAGTCCACTTTTTGACTGAACTGTTTGAGATATTAATTTGAAAGTTGGAATACTTGTTTACAATCATGATTCCCAAACATGTCCAGGAGAAGGTAATTCTGTCAAAGATTTTATTTGAATTATGGCCCTTAACTGTCAATGTTTTGTATTATAGGCAAGCACTAAAAAACTTAAAAAAATCTAAAAAAATTCATTCCTATCCACTTGTTCACTTTACCATAAATTATGTCATATAAACATTGCTGTAATATTCAAGGGTATCAAACAACTAGTTATTTTTCTCTTTTTGTACTTGAAATTAAAATCAGTAGTATAATACTATTAAATTTATTTAAGGCTCAACTCAGTTTTTTTTTCTTTCTTACCAGCCCTCTTTTGACTTAAACATTTCAAACTTTGCTGCAGTGTTCAAGGGTATCACACAATTCAGTAAAATAATTCTTCACTAAATATCTTAATGCTCATGGCCATTGTTCACTTTAAAAATACAGAGATTCTTGTATTGCCTTTTACTGCAAAAACTTTTTTTATTGGCAAGCAATAAAAAAGTCGAGCGCGCTGTCTTACGGACAAAAATTAAGTATAAAAATAACAAAGGGCAATAAAGGAAAAAATATGTACGGTAAAGTTATCATTCGTGTGTGCTGCACTCCTCCTCAATTAGATATATCCACCTATGAAGTTTCATGTTGACATCTCAAAGACTTTTTGAATTATGCTCCACTCAGGTGAAAAATAAAGTATGAAAAATAACAAAGGGCAATAACTAAAAAAATATGAAGGGTAGAGTTATCATTCTTATGCACTGCACATTTCCTGAGTGAGATCTATCCACCTATGAAGTTTCATATTGATATCTCAAATGCTTTTATAGTTATGCTCTTGACACACATTAAGTTGAAAAAATGCAAAGGGCAATCACTCAACAATTACGCATGGTAGAGTTATCCTTCTTTTGGGTTGCACTCCTCCTCAATATAATCTATCCACTTATGAAGTTTCCAGTTTGATACCGCAACTACATTTTGAGATAAGCTCCGGACAAAAAGAATGAAAAATAACAAAGGGCAATAACTCAAAAATTATAAAATGATGAGTACAGCATTCTTCCTAAATAAGATCTATCCACCTATGAAGTTTCATGTTGACATCTCAAAGACTTTTTGAGTTATGCTCCAATCAGAAGAAAAATAACAAAGGGCAATAACTGAAAAAATATGAAGGATAGAGTTATTATTCTTGTGCATTCCATACCTCCCGAGTAAGATCTTTCCGTCTATGAACTTTCATGTTGATATCTCAAAGGCTTTATGAGTTATGCTCTGATTCTTAATATAACCTTGTTTTTTTGTGACAAGATATGACAATTGTTTGTATTTTAGATGTACCAAACAACGTATTTTTCCAATCTGATCAATACGGTTAGATCCTAGTGGAAAATACTTACTCCATATTCGGATATGTATTGTACAACAAAAATGCGAACAAATGGCATATCTTGTCGTAGGGATGAAAATTTAAAGACTGTATTGGTACGGCCGTTTAAACGTTTAACACGATTAGTACATGGTCGTTTAAACAGTTAGCATTTTTTCTAACCGTTATATCCCTATTATTTAACATAAAATTAGCAAACTGTAAACAAAGTAGTATTTTTACCTCGAACAAAATACTAAGTCAATATCTTTACCAATAGCCAAAAAGCATAAGAAGCAAAATATAGTTCAGATAATTTTGCTTATGGTTAACGTTTTGGAAAATACAATGTATAACAGGACGACAAAGCTATAACGATTTTAAGAAATAAAAGTAAAAGCATTTCTGAGTCATAATGGGCCTTTAATGTTCTGAAATGTGTATTTTTTTGTAAAAAGCGTTCAATTTATATTTGAAGCTTTCAAATAAAAGAAAACACTTACAGACAATTTTGAGGTTGACAGTCTCAAATGCAGTTTTAGTTCCAAGATAGGCCTCACAGCGGTATTCCACCGAATCGTCTTGCTGCGCATTAGGTAACGCTACAGCTTTCAACGTGATATTAGGACTGTTAGATCACACTTCCTCACCATTGTGCAACCATTTGATCACTAATTTCTCACTGAAATTAATGTAAAACCCATAATTATTATGACAATTAAAAAAGGGATTTGTGTAAAAAAAGAAATCAAATTGGTCTCATATAAAGTATTACGTATATTAGTGATATATACGTGACTCATACAAAAATGTTATTTTTTAGCCCTACTATTCCCAAATTGTAAAATACTGTGTATCAAAAGAATGGTGTCAGTTTGGCAGTTTATACTGAAAAGGTAGCACTCAAGTAAACTCAAGTAAACGAGGAAGTTATCTTAATTTGGTAAAAGGACAAAATCTCTGCTAGAGCTGCAAAGCAATATTTACCTTAAAAGGTCTTCACCTATCCATACTGATTTTTTTATTATTTGTTTGGGTCGTCAGACCAAACAAATAATGGTAGCGAAATTTCAGACCCTGATATGCTTTGTAAAAAAACCCCGAAAGTAGTCCATCACGAATTATGGGAAGCGGTTACTTCCACTTAAATGTACACTAACGCCGAAAAATTAAGGGCAGATCACTGCGAAAAGATTGTCAAATGACAGGCGCTTTAATTTTCAAACCTCTTAGGGAAGAAAAAATAGTTCCCGATTGATGGAAGCTTTCTAATATTGTGTAATTCGTTAACATTTCAGCAAAAACATTGATTGACAGTTTCCGAACTAGCAGACGACAGCCTATACTTATCAGTAGAATTGCGAGTAAAGAAAAGCGTTTGCGTATCTCACTGTATAAAATGTGTGTAAAAATTGACTTACTTGTGGTAGGTTCAACCGTAAATTTAAATACATTTAGTGTCAAACAATGTGTTGAAATTTTAAATATTGAGACGAAGCTAGGATCACAAACTTTTCATTGGTGTAATAAATTTTAAAATCGGACATTAAATCGCCCAAACTAGCGGTGTAAAAACGGTTAAATTTGCATTGTTTTAGCATTTTACTCGAAGATAAGGGAAACAACTCGTACTTTTTCACTCGATATACCTCGGTTATTTACGTAGTTCATATAGAGACTGTCAATGGTCGAATTACCGGTAATAGATTCAAATAATTTTGTTTGCGGATGAATATCATTTTAATAAATGAAAATTGCTCGGCTATTTCCGTAAAGCTTCGGATTTTTTGTGATCGCCAAAATTAATATTTGTTATCTAGACTTTCTGAAAAATAAAGTAAGGATGTTGACTCTAGGATAGGACATGATTATTTACATCAGTGTGAAACAACAGGTATACCGTGAACAAAATATTTCGAAAATAATGACAACAAACCCGAATTTAGAATAATATGTTTGCTTCAGGTTGATATCTTATTACTTCCCCGTGGTCCAGGCTTTAGAAGCGAGAGGTCTAGGGTTTGAATCCCAGATAAGGCAACCCTCTTCTTTTTTTCTTTTATATTGTTCGAGCCAAATAAACATTGAATTCAATATCAGTGTTGCAATTAGCCTTGGTTTATAATCTCACACCCTTCACCTTACCCAAACAAATTCAGCGCCTTCTGTGCTTTGATTATTATTGCATCTATTTTTAATATTAAATACCTTATTTAACAAGAACAGTATGCTTTTGTTTTAAGATTTTAATCCAGTATTTAATCATATTATTTGAATAATGTTAAATGAATTCTTATATACAACAATGTTAAATATTGGTCTCTTATTGGCAGCGAGTACATGTATAATTTAAGGCACATTATTTCTCAGAAATCCATACTTCTTATTTTTTTTAGAAAAGTTAAACATAGTTCAATAATGTTTTGATAATGGATTAAGAGCATGTCATATGTTTATCTACTTAGAAAGTAGCTCTGAATGTGCAGTAATGTGTCGTAAAGGTAGCAAAATGTAAACAAAGTAGTAGTTTGACTTCCGTACAAAATACTTATTCACTATTATTATATATACTGCCAACATAACAAAATCTGTAAAAGATAGACTTATCTATGTATATGACAAAAGATACCGAAACTGTAAAAAGATACCAAAAATAAAAAAAAAAGTTTTTGAGAAATAAAAAATAACGACAGCATTTCTGAGACATAATGTGCCTTTAAGCAAATATGAGATAAGAAATATCCGAAGCTTTGCATCTGATACCGGTATTCTCCTCTGTTCTCTGTATTCAAATGATGCATTTATATTATTTATATTTCTGGTTCAATATTTCAAAAATCGAAATGCATTTAAAATAAGTCATATATTCAAATCAGAAAACCGGTTTTGCAACTAAAAACCATGTCTTCCTTTTTCTCTCAACGTTTCCTTTTTCTCCCAACAAATAATTGTTTGCTATGTGGGCAAAATTTACATACATGAATTTTTTATAGAGTTTCAGCGTTTATTGTTTCATATTTTGCCATGTTTCATTAAATATTCTATGGAAACTATTCAACAAAATGACTTTACCTTCAGAAATCGATACACATCGGCGGAAACTGTTATCATATATAGACAGTTGCGGATCACTGATTTGGAGACACAATATGGTGCATATTTAATTAAATGACTTTGCCAATCAATTTGATATTTGGGTGTGTTATGATATTGCATGTAGTTGGAAACGGGACGTTGAGAATGGCGGAGTCGAACTAAAGACCGTTGTAATCAACAAGAATTTTGACACGTTCACAACAAAGGTTAGTTATTAAATCATATTGAATTATATATGTATATATTTTTCATTAGCGTTGTTATGTACATTCATCGAATAATCTCTATTAACATTAAATATATCTTTTTTCTCTATTTTTAATCATGGGAAAAATTTGCTTAAGCTTATCCTGAAATGAGTAAAAGGGATATTCAAAGTAAATAAATTATTATTGTTTTCTTGAAACTTTACATTCATTGCTTAGTACTAGTTGGTTCCAAGAAGGGGTTCAAGAGAGTTTCAATAAGCTTATAGCTCCAAACAGTATCGAACTACGATACAAATTACGATACATTTGTATAATCAACATTAAAAATGTAATGATACCGAACGCTATTGCATTCACAAGTCAAACTTGACATTCTTAAATCTAATTAGTGAATCAGTTAAGATAAATCTATATAGATAATAATAGAAGGTAAAAAGAAGTATATTACAAGGCAATTAATTAACTTCAAATTACTGACCTGATATTTAATTTCGTAATTATTGTTTCAGTAATATATCACCATATAGTCGCTTATACATGATATAGATGAGCTTATATCCATTTTTCTGTTGTGAATTTAGTGAATTGTTTTCCCTTGAATGTAATGAAGGTCAAAATATGATACACTGATATTTTTAACCTTTAAAGCTCGCCAAAGTTTGGATTTGCTTTTTACTATGCCGTGAGAACGAATTACTATGTCACGAGCACGACATACTAAGTCGTGCGCACGAGTTTATTTAGTCATGCCCACGAGTTTCAATGTCTTGAGTACGAGTTTCTTTATCATGCGCACGACCTTATACGATTATTCTTTTACGATACAATTTCGTGCGCACGAGATAAATAAAAACATACACACACGTATCAATTAGTTGGTTCGACATATCTCTTTTTACGAAATGTAAATCTATGTCAAAAATAATTTTACAACAAGTAGCTCCCTTGATACAACACCATCTTGTTCCCGCTTTAATGTTGTTTTTTTTCCAATGAATTTTTTCGTATATCGTTAAACAATAACCGTCATATACGAATACGAATAATTTATTTGCATCCAGCATAGCACAATGCTTATAACAAGTCTAAATTGAAACATATACAATGGTTTGGAGATCAAAACATAGATTTCACAGCAAACATAAGATGATTTATGGAATATTATGTTCAATATTCAATAATTAATATGTTTTATTTATATTGCGCTTGCATGCATACGTTTCAAATAAACAGACGCCAACCTATAATATTCTTAATAGTAATCACCGTGCTGTAAGTTGTACGGTTGAAAATGTGTAAACACTTTCAAGTAGTTGTATCATGGTTTGGGGACATTTCTGTTCAAAATTTGTCAGAATTAAGCACACTGAGTTAACTGGGATGCAGGTATTAGTTACCCGCACTCCAGAGCATGCCCATTAATTGGCTCATTTTTTTCTTTGATTTACTAATTTGGCGGCTGAGAAGGGGATAGCGATATATAAATGTCATATCCAGATGCTCGTTCATAGGCTATTGTTTTTCTGGGGTTTCATATGGTGACAACGGGGAACGGGTTGTTATTTTTGCCTATGATACATAAGAGAAAGAACATAAAAACACTCGGCTATGATTTATTACCCGCAAATCTAATAGCCTCGTGTTTTGATACTCTTTCTATTACGTAGAATGTCAAACACGTTTTTATCTGTAATATTATATCTTTGAATATATCTGGCCATAACACCTAAAGCGAAATTTGAATGAACAACGTGTTAAGCCTCGGTACCATATAGGTTGAACCAACGTAAATGATGAGTACAAAATTAATGTCTAAACAACAAAATGCTAATGAGACATTTTGAGAAATTATAACTAAAAACAATACGAGATACTCGATTTACCATTAGGCAATATTTAGTGCGAAGTATTTCAAAACGTAATACCAATAACAATCAAAGCGTTTTTCGTGCACATTTTGCTATATTTATTAAAACTTACATATTTACGACAGTTGCTAGGCCCGATCTTAATATGGATCATCGAAATGTGCATCGGTTAGAAAGATATGTTGGTTTCCGGTGATCGTATGAAGGTCTCAATTTCCGGAAATTAAGCCGTAAGTTTTACAATTTTGAATTAATGTTGTTAAAGGAACTATCATTTAAAAAATGCGAAATGCCTTCTATAGATTCTCGAAAGTTTGTCATTCGGTGAAGTCTTTTTAGGTAAGGTTTTTGTTTCCGTATATTAAATAGTCTATGTGTGTCAAAATCTTACATACCGATGTAGAAAATGACAGGAACCGTAAAGGTGTAAAACATACACACAGACCCTGCCTTAGTAAGCTCTTTATAGAAGATTATTATGGCCATAATTCAAATTGTGATCCATATGTGGATATGTGTTCCATATAAAAAATAAAAATATGCCATAATACTGAACATCTCTTCGTCGCCAAATACAAATTACGTGTAAGTTGTTCATAATTATAGGTCAAGATTTTTTGATTGTATGAACAAATTTCCCGCATCGATATTTTATCAATAGAATCGTTAAAAATGTATATTGTTCATTTTGGATCCTTTTAATTCAGAGAATGAAGTGGTACGGAGAAAAGAGCGTTATTTCAGCGTCAATATCGTCCTCATATGGACGTTAAACCAACATACGTTTACCGGAAACCAGCATATCCCTTTAACCGATGCACATTTTGGTGAGCCGCACGAAGTTTATGTGGTCCAACACCCGTTGCTACGAGCGCAAATAAACAATTAAATACGATGATTTATGGTCCATCCGGAATATATGGAAAAATTAAAAAGCTGTTGAAAATCAATTAAAATGGGTTTCATTAACAAACTGTACTATTTCAAGTTTGAAATATTTATTTCATAGGTTTTCAAATACATCTTTGATTTACGGGAACAGAACCTCACGTTTCCGACCACGGGTTGTGAATATTTTATGGCTACAACAAAAACCAAATACTGGTTGATTATATGCAAAACAGTACGCGCCACTTTTAGGCGGGAATCAAATTTATTAATACAAAACATGAATTCAACGACATTGTCAGTAATAAATCTATTTTATTATGAATAAGAGCTCGTTACAAATTCTATATTCCCCTATTCCCGTTTATTGTGTAAAAAAATGACAACGAAATATGACAGCAAAAAAAAAAAGAAAAAAAAGAGGGAAAGCAGCAGTAAAAGCATAGCAGACTGGCGTTTCCACGGGTTTTACCCGTGTGGCACGGGGGTGCCAGATGAGTCGCGTGCCAAACAACAACGACAATTTAGCGCACTTTATAAATGAACCGCGTTAAAATGACGTCGTTTTAGAATAGGATGACGTCATTTCGCCCTTGTTATTTAAGTTGTAAGTTCATACGCTATTGTAAGAAAATAGTTAGGGATGAAATGACTTTGATTTCCATGAACATATATCATATTGAGGGAAACAATTTTAAATATGAAATAATATGGCAGAATATGCAAGAAAAAATATCTGACATATGTTTGCGGTTCGGATCGGAATATCCGTCCCTCGGGAACCCACCAATGGGTAAGTTTGAGTAAATATCAATGCTTACAGGGATAGGGAAGGGAAAAAATCTTAACTGAAAATTCTGAAACTGAATTAATATTAAGAAACAATTCAAAGTATATATTCGTGATCTAATTGTAAAAAGGAATTAACATCTTGTGAAGAAAAATTGAATATAGATTCATAATCGATAATAAAGTTGTTTTTATTTTATAAAGTTGGATGTAGAAAAAAAATCTTATTTAACATAAGGAAGGCACACTGGTTAGTTTACAAAAAGACATTAAACATCAATGCTTGTGTAGACTACTGCAATTTACCATTAAGTAATGTTATATGAACATCGATGCGTTTGTCAAGTTTAGCCTGCCTTTTGGCTACATTTTGGTAGTGGTGGTGTTCAACCCGCTTCAATCCAGTAAGTCACATTGAATTAACCAGAGCACAGTTCAGCCACCGCATCGTTCCTTGGCAGGCTGTCAAGCAGTTTACCAGTATTAGTTGCCTTCACTTTGCAAGGGCCTGATAACTTTTGTACATGCCAGAGCAGAGGTACAGTGTGAATGACCGTAGAAAGGATTTCGTGATCAATCACAACGATAGTGACCTGCGCCGTCCGGGAATTGAACCCGGTCGCCCAATTTACATGCAGCCCAACGCTGTACCTATTTATATACGCTTAAGAGAAGGATAGTTAAAATGTTTAGATTTGTTGTCTGTGTATTATGATATAAATGTTTATAAATACTGGTGATTTAAATAATGAGAGAATACCAAACTTAGAAGAAATGGGAAAGCGAATCGGGGCATTAATGGAACTGTCGCCTAAAATAGAGAAAAAAAAATCCCTATAGAAATACTTTAAAGGGACTCCACTGAGTTTTTTTTTGACATGATGGGACTGAAAATATTTTTTCCAGATAAATGTACCATTTGATGAAGGTTTAAATCACTAATCTTTGTGCAAAATTTCAGATCATTTGCACACTTCATTTTATAAGAATCGTAATTTAAAATGTAAAAAATGACCCAAAAAGAAAAGCGTTTAAACGCTTTTCACTCAAATCGGGCTAAGAAAAGCCTAAAAATATGATTTTGAATTTATTTCAAAGTATATTTCTGAACTATCTTTGCATATATTTCTGTTTAAAGTGCCCCAGCTCATTTATGTAAGAAATTCATATGTTTTGATTTTAGGCATTTAAACCTCAGTGGAGTCCCATCAAAATTAAAAATGAAGGCTCTGTTGAATTGAGCCTGTACATTGACAATACTGAAAAGTACACGGATATACTGTCCACGCTTCCATAGCACCGGCTTAAGGTAGTTTTACTGTTTGCCTACCCGCCAAAAAAATTCTAACAATGGCCAGTGTCATAGCAAATTGGTTATTTCAAGAACGTTTCTTTTTCGAAATATTCGACATTTAATTATTTACAATTACTTATCCTTTTATCGCTATGTAAAAAATCCGGTTATAAACGGTTAAAATTATTGAAAAATAACGTTCCGGAAATGATCAATTTATTACGATATTGGCCAATGTTAGAAACTATTTGACGGAAAAGCATTACAGTAAAATTAGTTTAAATTACCTTATAAAACAGAAATTGAAACCTATAAGATTTACTCCATACGTATGTTGACAATAATAAAAAATATCTATATTGTAGAAAATGAACGACCTGGTGATGACACCCTTGTTCTTGTTAGCGACAGTTCTCCACCTAACAGGTAATGTTATTTTTTACACCAGTCTTGTATGTTTTGAAGCCTGGAAACGGGACAAAGTTTGGAAGTCCTAGTGGGAGCATATAAGGGGGAAAAACAACTTTATCCCGTTTTCAGTACTAAACTAGAAAGTAAAACTTTAATAGTTTTTTCATTAAATATATCAAGTACTAACGTCAATCTTTGGTTCGCTTCATTATGTTTTGGTGTTCTAACGATTTCTTAGAATAAAACCATATTTTATCTACAGGTCGACAGGATGTTTACAAAAACAAAAACAAAAACCGGTAAGATAAGGGGCATTTTGCAGGTATGCGATAATCTTCCGCCAGATATTTTAACCAACTCCTGCATGTTAACTTGATTTTTTTTTATTTTTTTTAACAGACATCAGACAATAATTTACAGACAGGCAGGCTTACAGACAGACAGACAGACAGACAGACAGACAGACAGACAGACAGACAAACAGGCAAGCAATAACAAACAAAATCGTGTCGATTTTTTTTAATTAAAAATGTAAAAAGTTTACAATTATTTGCAGAATGTATGGTCTACCACACAGCGTTCCTTGGAAGAAATTTTTCAGCACCAATTGAAAATGGAATATATGGGTTTTTACAGTATCAGGATTTATCAGAGAAACCAAATGTAGTTGACGAAGTGAATTGTACATGGACACATGACGGTAAAATGATAAAAGCGTCATCACCGGAATGTAGGGATCTTATTCCTTATGGTTTTCAGCATTTATCGACCGGTGTCAAGGTTGAATCTTCCGAAGAATTTACTCTGCACGTGTATCAAGCCGATTCAAAAGGTTATCCTTCCGATGGGTATCTTGCTATTCCAGACGAGCATCTTGGTACAGAATACTATGTTCCTACTTATTGTTCGTTAGGTGGTCACTGTCAGATTGCTGTGGCAGGTACTACCGACAGCACATCGCTTCAGATTGTCTTTCCCGAGCATATCCCATCAGAGTCTGTCACTTGCAATGGACAAAGTATTACCACTGGGGACCCAGTTTCGTTTCAACTAAACGAAAACGAGGTATTGCATATTGAAAGCAATGAAAGTCAAGTTGATCTATCAGGCACTTACATAACATCTGATAACGTAATAGCAGTGTTTATTGGAGCACGAGATGGTCCAGGTGATGCTTGCATGATTGAGCAAATTCCACCTGTTAACAAATGGGGTACTGAGTTTGTTGTAGCTCCAAATGCCCTCAATGACGCAGGTGACGTCATAAAGATTATAACCCAAAGCCCAGATACAACAATTCACATCCTCAGATATTCCCCATTCACAATTTCTAACGCGGGAGGGTATGTTGAGCTAAGGATTGACTGGGAAATGCACAGTACTATCGTCTCAACAAAGCCAATCCTTGTTGTACAGATTATGTCTCTTGACATCTATAACGACACGTCCATAGTAAAAGGAAAACCTGCCATGGTGCTTGTACCCCATGTTAAGCAATGGACCGACAAAGAAGTTATGTCCGATTGTTTTATAAACGCAAATAACGATAGCATTTTAACTGCAGTTACAGTTGCAGTTGCAGATTTGCCCACAGTTACCTGGGATCCGAATAATACCGGTATGTTTGATATCCCACGAACACGAATTGATGGTAGCGAATATTTTGTGGTAAAATATAAACCCAAGGTAGGCATGACTGAAAGGAAAACGTCAGTACGTGGATTTAACCGTAGTGTTTATGGCTATTGTAAAGGAATGTCGGCAGTCCTTTTAGCAGCGAATTGGTCATGGACCAATGAGGTAATACATTTTTATTTTCTTCGTATAATGGTACAATATGGAACTGCTATGACGGCTAATTTACGCCATGTCGTATTTTCGCTTCTTTGCCTCTAAATGCGAAAACACGAAGGGGCGACAAAGCTGGACTCTGTCCTCTCTTCGTGTTTCCGCTTTTGTTTTGGGTTTGCAATGCAAAATAGCGAAAATACGACAGAAAAGGGCGAAAATGAGACACTTAAAATCTGTCGTATATATTCGCATTCCATAATCTGTGGTATTTTTGCTTTTTATTTTACAACGCGGAATGTGTATTTGTATTTTAGTATTTGAACGAGAAAAACAGAAAACACGACGTATGAAATGCAAATAGACGACAGACTTTACGTGTCGTATTGTCGCCCTTCTTCTGTCGTATTTTTGCTTTTTCGCTTCGAAAATCCGAAAATGCGAAAAGACAAAAAGCCGACAAAGTTCATTCGTGTTTTCGCATTTCGCATTTTGGAGGCAAAGGAGAGAAAACGCGAGATGGCGTAAATCAGCCACCATTAAGAGTAGAAATCTTGTTTTGAATAAAACCCGTTTCGATTGCGGGGGAGTCATTGTTTTCATCCTGAACATAGTAAACTTTTCTTTTTTTCCAACATGGGTAAGACCCGTTGTATATTTTGCTATATATCTTTTTTTATAAAATGAAGGTAAAGAAGCATAATAATTGCAGCAAAATTGCCGGGTCACAAAATACTGTTTGTAAATTATATGTTGACATAGGATACCGGGACAAATAATGTTTTAATCTTCTGCATGCTTAAATGATGCGTGTTGTTTTTGTGTGTCGTTATCTAGTCTTTGATAGCTCACTTATAGTATCATTAAATATACTTATAAACGCATATCTGTAAAAAAATAAATATTATACATACATGCATTTATACTAAATGAGTATCGAGAAGTTGGCACTGACATCGAAAAGTGTTTACTAGAATTAAGAATAAAGAAATTTATAGTTAAACTTATATGTTTTTATTGCTTTCTTTGGTTGGCTTTTACATCGCACAACACTGTAAAGATCATATTTTTTCAGCTTGACTCGTGGAGATAGACCTTAGGTGGCCTTCCTTGTAATACTTCAGGCACTATTAAAGTAATATAAGCCTTATGATGTTTTCAACGGTAACGTTTCAAATAAATGTGTGTATGTGTGTTTTCAGGAATGTTTTCGAACTCGTCCGATGCCAGGAGACGGAGTGGATAATGACTGTGATGGTAGAGTGGATGAGGACAACTGTACAAAGGACGATTTATGTAAGCGTTATTGTTTATAGGTTGTATGAATCTATCCTTTTTTTATTGCCGGCCGATGTAAAAAGATTCTAGATTTTTGTATTATTATGTTTATACAATACACACAGCAACTGTACTCAGCAAATACACTCACTCACTCACTCACTCACAAACTTCACTCACTCACTCACTCACTCACTCACTCACTCACTCACTCACTCACTCACTCACTCACTCACTCACTCACTCACTCACTCACTCACTCACTCACTCACTCACTCACTCACTCACTCACTCACTCACTCACTCACTCACTCACTCACTCACTCACTCACTCACTCACTCACTCACTCACTCACTCACTCACTCACTCACTCACTCACTCACTCACTCACTCACTCACTCACTCACTCACTCACTCACTCACTCACTCACTCACTCACTCACTCACTCACTCACACACTCACTCACTCACTCACTCACTCACCAACTCACTCACCAACTCACTCACTCAACTAATCACTCACTCACTCACTCACTCAACTAATCACTCACTCACTCACTCACTCACCAACTCACTCACTCACTCACTCACTCACTCACTCACTCACCAACTCACTCACTCACTCAACTAATCACTCACTCACTCACTCACTTACTCACTCACTCACTCACTCACTCACTCACTCACTCACTCTAACTCACTCATTCACTCACTCACTCGCTCACAATGACTTTTTTCAAAACCGCTTTGATAAATAGAACGTTTAGTCATGGCTTTAACCAAGTCACATATGAAACTTAAGTAAGTCTGAGTGGACAGCTTAAGAAATGAGAATCATTAAATTTCGCATCCATAAAATTTATTTATTTTTTAACTTCAGTTGTCAATTTTCATTCAACACCAAACCGGACAACAGGGGAGATTTATTCCAAAACGTTGAATGTGATTGGTGCTTCACCAATTCATTTTAGTGTGACAACTTGTGGTGTTGCTGCGGTCGCGTTTAAGGTAGCCAATGACCAAAGGAAATTGTTTACGGCACATGTAAGTATTTATTACATTCTTAAGTTAAAGGGACACCACTAATGTTTGTTTTCAGATGACAGGGCTCGAAATAATTGTTCAAGATTAATGTTCTATTTGATGTAGGTTTAGACCAATAACTTGTATGTAAAATTTTACATCATTTACTGACTCCATTTTTTCCAGAATTGTGAAAATTGACACAAAATTGAAAGGTCACTCAAACAGGGCTAAAATTAGCACAAAAATACGATTTGATATTTACTATATAGGTCTTAATTATCTCTGTTTTATGTGTCCCTTGGTTTAATATTCTGTCCCGTGTGTCCCCAACTGATCTACGTGAGAAATTCAAATTTTAAGTGTTTGTTTTGTTGTTGTTGTTGTAAAAGCTTTAAGCTGGTGCTGTGGTAATAGATTTGGTTTTTTCCCACCTGTTTGTCACGTTTGATATAAAAAGGCCTTTTGGAAGTAATTGTACATGATTATGTTATTTTAATTAGGCAGTATTTTTTTTTTCTGAAACAAAAAGAAAATAATGGAGTGTGCGACAGAAAGAATAAAAAAGTTCAATGTCACGTGATCACCATTATTTATAGCTGTTATTTTTGCTGTTATGAACTCATTGACATATGTGTCTATAACTAAGATAACATATGTCAAATAAAGCACATTGGTATCCCGACATAACTTTATATTTGAAAATGATTTAAAATATTTTTTCAGTATAATTGTGTTTATTCCCGATCACTGTCAAATAGTAATAACAATGCACGTTTGTTAGACAATATTTACTTCATCCTTGACCTTTATGTAAAATACGATATGTGTAAATTACAATAACTTTTTTTATGTTCTAAATAACTAACTTTCATAGCACACTAAAGTACCTTTGTTAATTACTTTTAGTTTAATCTGATTAAAGTTAGACCCATATTTTATACTATCTTTCAGATAACAGTACATTTTGTCATAGTATTGAGTTGTCAAGGTTTTATAAGACTTTTATGTAGATTAACAGCTTAGCAAGGTTATTTTAGCTTTTAACTGTTGGTACCATCTTATTTCCTACAAAACTTCTACAAATAACAACTAAAATACTCGAATGCAATATGCGAGAACGCTTGTATTTAGGGACAGTATACAAGATGACATAATAAACGTGCAAATATAGCATAAAGCAATAAATATTGTAATTGGTTAATAAATTTAATCTCTGTCATATAAATGTTATGCAAATCGTGGTCGACTCGTCCAGGAAAAACCAAAAACAAAAATCCCTTTTAAAGTTTTTTAATTGATTTCAGTGTTATTTAAAGGAACATATTTTTGGAAACCTGTGCCCATGTGCCATCACAGGAAAGTGACTGTCAAATACCACAGAATGTTGGGGCTCATCCTTGCAAAACATTTAATATTTATACAAAACGATGTAAAATGTCTACACTAGGTTTGCGTTAAAATTTAAACAATACATTTTATTAAGGCAAAACTTTTACACTTTTAAAATTGTACTTACCACTTAATAATTTTGGCATTGAATTTGAATGTGTGAGTGTCCCTAAGAGTTGCTCGCTAGAAACTGATTTTCGAATATGAAAACCCCGATTTAATACTGCTCGAATCATTCGAGCGAACAATGAATGTACATAAACCGGTTTTGTATTAAAAACGCTAGTACAAAGGAACTCATCTATGCGTTGTAATGATGAGTACCAAATAATATTTAGATAATGTATCAAATACAAGTTAAATCAGCATGAAAAGAGAGGTAACTCTTCAGTACATATAGGCAAACTCCTCACAGTGATTACCTCCCTTGGCAGAATTGTAATCACTGCCTTCAAAGACGTCACATGATGATGAAAGTCACATGACGTAACGTCGGAATTCAAAAGTAAATATCGACCGTTACATAGAAAATCTAACGTCATTTTTCTCTTTCTGTTTTATTTTTAACATTTAGTGCCTATGTTCGATATAGTTTATCAAAAAATTATCAAAAGTATACAAAATAACGAAAAATAAATTCAAAAGCTAAAAATATTGTCTCGGTAGAAAATATTCTCATAATTTTTAAAATTATTTCGAAATATTCATATTATTTATTTATTCATTCATAAACATTGTTAAATAAATGGAAAAAAAACTTATCTGATAGATAAAAGCAGTAGATAAAACAATTTTTGAAAAAAATATAGTATATCAGAAATTCTGATATATCGGACCTTTGGTGCCGAAGAATTAAGGGGAGATCACTGCGTGGAGATTGACATATTGGAAGTATTTGCAATATGGGCTGAGAAGTTGTCTCCCCTATAACTATGCATCAGTCTCTTATAAAATAATTCTTATCAGAATGACCATACAGGCAATTTTATGAGTTTATGTTTTAAAATTTGATGAGACTTTAATAAAGATTATATATAACAAGTGGAAATTATATTGATAGTTGTATGTAAATATACTGCGTTAATGTTGTTACAGTAGTTTTTTGTCTGTTTGTGTGTTTGTTTGCTGTCGTTTGTTGTTGTTGTTTTTTCTTTGTTTTTTTTTTGGGGGGGGGGGGGTCAAATATTTGTTTTGCACACTTATACAATAATCGTTTTTTTTTTTGTTGCCGAGTAAAAAACCACCTCTGACTCGGCTTTATGCGATTATCAGGGGCATATTAAATGCATTCAAAATTGAGCTCTTATATTAAGTATTTAATGTAAAAAATATTGAATAACCCTCTATTGCATACAAAAAACCCTTACAACAAGAATGTCATGAAATAATGTATAAAGATATGTTTACTGAAACTATAGAAAAACAAAATATTGCCAGCTGAATGCTTTTTAAAAGATACCAAATGTGTTGACAATTTACATGTATAAATACTTTAAGTTAAAATGTAATGATATGTATTCCCACTACACCTGTGTACACGCTTTCTTTAATGGAACATTAAGCCTCATATAGGCATTGATTGCAAAATAATTTTTAAAAAATGTCTTTAAGGTAGCAAACCAAAATGGTATTTTGGAAAAGAAAACACATTAGGTCTCGCTCGCTCAAGAGAGGCCAAATTCTGAAGTCTTACTTTCAGAAGATTTGAAACTGATGTAAAGAAGTAATTGCTCATCAGAGCACCGCTCTGTGCAAGTTTTATTGTCCTTCACTTGTTAACTGACAAAACAAATAAAAAAATAAGTAACAAATATCAGTAAAAATAAATATTTACATGAATAAAAATATCTAAATAAAAAATATAAATAAAATATCAATTATTCTATCACTCCACGTGATTTTGTCACTATAGACAAAGAAGGAAAAAAACCGGTGTTAAACTGCCAATAAACACTGGTTAGGGACTACTTGTATCACTGTTGTACAGCGTCCACCGGATATAGCCCCAAAAAACACCGAAAACGAAAGTAGAAAGCTGCACACCGAGTACACCCAAGGTAATGTTTTAACTTATTTCTTCATCATAACTTCATCGATTTTTCCAAACTAAACAATATTGTGAAGCTAAATATGTCTAGTTTTAAAGCAGTGTTTGCTTTTCTCTGCAAATTCAATACTTTTTGTTAAATTGGTGATAAATTGTAGCGTATTTGTTGACAATTGCGAACAATGTTGATATTTACCACTAAATCAAGCCCAAAACGCATTTGCTGTATCAATTTCGCCGTTGATACAAACTATAGTCATTCCTCTACTTATATTTGAGTTTTCACCCTTCAACCCGAGCTGCTTTTAACAAAATTTGCGAAAAACGGCATTGTCTTGTGTACAGAGTCTAGCACGGATGTGTACGGGGTGTAGATTGAAAAAGTGTTAGCGAGTGTACGGGGTGTAGTAGGTAAACAAATGTCATTTTCTGCAAATAAATTCAGAACCAGAGCATATACACATACGCTGATGAAGAAAACGATCAATGTCGGGAGCAAGGATTGTGAGGTGAATGATTTTAATTTTATAAGGATAAAAATGTTTATGCATTGTGAACACAACTTGATCTAAACTTGTCATATTGGTTTATTAGTTTACCGGTCTTAAGACTTCATTGAAAAACAATAATATGTTAATAAGCTTTGGTTTAAATGTCCGCCTTGATTAGTTAGGTTAATCATCTGATTTATCTTTTGGGCAATACTGGCTATAAAATCTTTCATATTTTTTTTGCTGTCAAACTCGGGTGACCTCACTTGTAATATACGATATTAATTTAATAAATACAATGCTGCCGCTTATTGCTGCTGCTTTTCAGAAAATGATAATAATTACTATTCAATGATGATGGACGATGATGATAATGATAGTATTTTAGTTTTCAGTTCTTCAACAAATGCCATACCAATGAACAGCTAGAGTGTGCAGAGATATATGAAACATTTAAAGAGTCTAATCGGCATATTATAGAATATCTTCCAATTTGGAAATTCGACATAGAGTAGTTAAAGAAGTGAATTCATCTGATGTTTCTTCCACAAATGCTGACATGCATTGGACTTATCTCAAGGAAGATGACATTTTTTGCAGAGTTAGCACAGATTCCTACCAGTGGATGACAGTGGTCAGCTAGAAGAATATGTACCATACAACAAATTGTAGCAGAGAAACGGTATCTCAAGTCTAAGTCGACAGGCGGCTAAAACTGTTTTATAAAAAAGACTTGTTGTGGCGCCGTTATATGTCGCAACGCCGCTAAATGTCGCACTTGCCGCTATTTAAATGTCGCACCATCGACGCTTAATTTCGCCAACCGCCGCTAAATGTCGCAAAAAACCAATTTGTCACGTTAAATGTCCAATGTTAACGTTAAAATGTCGCACGAATTTTTTTCCCTTACCGTTAAATTGTCGCAAAACACTCTACCGTTAAATGTCAGCAAGATTAATTTTATGTTGAACTCAAGTTTTATTGTTTATTCATATTAATTAAATTCTGCCTACTCAATTTGAAAGCGAGTGAATTTATTATATATGGATTTGCGCTACAATTTAGGCGGCGATAATACTCATCTTGTAAATAAATGTATATTGTTTGCGTTTATTTTTAGCTGATCTTATGCAAGTACATATTGATAATTATACAATTGTCTAGTTTTTGTATGAAAACTGCAAAATTGGAATTTTTCTGTAAATAATTCAAGTACAATTGTGTCTGTAAAATGGCAGAAAGAGACAGGCTGTCCGAGGGCAGTCTGATGGCCTAGTTGACTGAGGGAGGCAAAATTGTCTCGCTTTCGGAAGAGGGAAACCCAAATTTTTGACACCTGGACCTTAAAAGTTTGCCCAACCCCTGTAAGCC
>NW_026859012.1:0-129826 GCF_026571515.1 Ruditapes philippinarum
TATATTATAATTAACTTTATTTGATTTAATTTTTCGTTTCCCTAAGTTCACCAATTTAAGGGTAAATCCTGTGTATAAATAATAAAAAAAACGGTTTAAAGGGATTTGTAACTATAGTGGAAAAAATTTAAAATGGAAGTAAATAAAAAAACAAAATTGTGAAAAAAATTGAATATCCTCCAATAAATTTTTTAAATTTTAAAACCAAGTTAACTAAAGGAAACCCAAAATGATACTTTTTATTTTACAAATGTCAGTGCAGCACACTCTATATTCTCAGTGTTGAAAGTAAGAAAATGGGCAAACTTTGTAAAAAGGGGAAAATTTTTTTAAAGTTTGGAAATGATGTGCAGTCATTTTGACAATCACACATTATAAGTTTCAACCATTCCCTTAATGGTTTAAAGATAAAATTTGTTTTAAAAAAAATAATAAAAATTGATATTATGCGTAAAATTAAAAGCTCTCCCTATTCCCCAAATATCAACTAAAACATTTTAAAATTTTGGCAGCTTTGTTTCCTGTAGTTTGTCATTCTTGCTCTTGCTAACAAAATCAAGTGTTGCAGTATTTCTGATTGAAATTGTCTGAAAATTGAATTCTTAAAGTTTTAAAATTTAAAAGAGCCTGATTTTGGGGACTAATATCTTGAACTCTTTAAACCCAGTATACATGCAGCCCTTTAAAACAGCAAAAAATGTCCTATTCAAAAATAGAAAAAAACTAACCCTTCGGCAATACAAGACAGGAAATAAAAAAGGACAAAGGGTTTTTCAGACTGATTTGGGGGGGGCATTTTTTATAGTTAAATTAACTCAAAATCACTTCATTAAATGATAAAATAAAAATCAGGAATATACGCTGTTTTTTAGCAAAACTGGGGAAGATTTTTTTTTAAACAGAACTATCTTGTTGCTTTCTTTTTTGTAAAATTTAAATTAAAAAAAAAACTGTTCCAAAAAATTTTTAAAATATTCCAGCCCTTGAATCTTGCTAATGCAATATGTGGGTGCTAAAATTCCCTGATGTACCCCAGACTTTTTCTCTTTGGGTCAGCCAAAAATTTGTAAAAAAACAAAATTGTGACTTAAAACAAAACCCAGAAAATAAAAAATAAATTTTACTAAACTTTAATTAAAGCTTAATTAAAAAAAATTGATGCCCTTGTGTGAAAGTTTCGGAAAACCAAAAAAATTCAGCTATTCTGTATTATACCACAAATTAAGGAGGTTTATAATGTATCTTTAAAACTAAAACAAATAATAAACCCTATAACATAAATTTATTTAAATAATCCCATTTTTCTCTTAAATCATAATTAATGAGACATAAATAGTTTCCCTGAAATTTTTTTATTTTTTTCTAGTGCCTTTGAGTGTCCTTTAAACATTAATGTATATCCGTACATTAAAATTCCCAAAAGTGAAAAGTAAAAGTTTATATCCACCGTTTTTTATAAAGGGTATTAAATTATGGCACACTGAAAATCTTGCAAAACCAAGCTAAAATCCTTTTTTTAATCATTCTTTAAGTATATTTACTAAACACTAGACTTTAAAATTTTGACAAATTTATTATAAACAAAAATTCCGTAGAAACCCAGACCCCGTCCTGGAGATAACTTTCTGCAATAAACTGATGCGGGGAAAGGTTTTCATGTCAATTTATTTAAATAATATACTTCAAAAACTTTTCCAGATTTCATAAAGCAGTAGATTATCAGTAAGGGGAAATTCAGTTTTATTTGCTTTTTTATGTCGTTTTTTCCCCTTCATTAAAACAATGTCTGTTCAAAAACCCTTTTGTTCACATATATATTACTTTACTCAACAAGTTCACATTTTTTCCTAAAATTTTTCTTGGGGAATTTTTTACATTTACATTTTCCCCCTTTTTTAACTGAATATTTTTCCTTCAATGAAACCGTTTATAAAATCAGTAAAATATATGGTAAAACATCATTTGTTATCTCTAACTTTTAAAACCTCGTGTTCCTTTTATATACCTTTAACTAACCAGTCTTATGGTGAAGAGTTAGGGCCCCTTATTAGGTTTAGGGCCCTGATTTGCAATTAATCTTCCCTAAATATAAATTATAAGAATTGTTTAAAAAGCTTAAAAAATAAACAATTTTTTTACTGATTACACCCCTTTGACCTAGTCTAAAAGTATGTTTTTATTTCTTTTTTAGCAGTCATAATTCTGCAAGAATTTAAAAGGGAGATACTGGCTGGACAAGAAGTTATTATTTTTTTATATTTCTGTAAATAATCTGAGGGGAATTTTCCCTCAGAAGAGAACCCACCACAAACTAGCTATCCTCAAACCATTAAAACTCACTTACTTTATTATAATTTTTTTCTGGTGAAATTGTGACCCGGACGTTAAAAAAAAAAACAAAAATTTGATTAAATGAAACATCGTAATTTATGTGGATAAGGGCTTTTTATATTTCAAAAAAAAAAAAAGAAAGATAAAATGCTTATATTATTTTTAATGTTTAAAAATTAGAATTAAGGTTTACATCTATCACCTTTCTACCCCAAAAAGTCTTTTCTTTTTTTTACATTAAACAAAAAATTTTGTATTTGTTTATTCTTTGGGGCGTAAATCAATTATAAAATGAGCAAAGAAAAAGCTAAACATATATATATAAGAAATATGTCCGTCTATAACTTTTTTAATGTAAAATATTAAATCAGCCAATCAAAAAACCAAATGCAACCTTTTTTAATTGATGAAGAAATTAAAACCAGCTTTTAAAAGCTCAGATAAATCAAAGCAGAAAATGTTTTTGTCATCCACAAAACACCCTGTATTCAAAATTTGATGATGTGGCGGTTTTAAAAACTTGAATAGCAGAAAGACTCGGCAAAAAACACGGTGAATCCCCTTTATATCAACAGCCATGTTTCTATCAATTTAAAATAATAATAACTCAAAGAAAGAAGATTATGTTTTTTATGTATTTTAAGAGAGTATCTTGACAGCTAACACTTTTTCAGCATGATTTTTCGAACAAAGCTCTTTTAACAGCCCTCACTCTATTATGAATTTCCAAGATGAATACCATCCCCCGCAGACTAAATTTTTTCCTTAACAATTAATTAATCCCGTTTTTCAAATGGGGTGCTGCCCAACTCTCCCCCCTGGGACCAAAAAGAATGAGTTATTTTCTTTTTCCTTTGATTGAGGGGAAAAAACCCTTTAAAGGAAATCGGGCAGTAATTTATAAATCAAATTGTGCAATAATTACAATGCAACAATGCATCTTAACTCTTGAAATCTTTCAATATTGAAGAACTTTGCCAAAAGTATAAAAAAACTTAGATTAATTTTTTCCCCCAAAATTTGTACAAATTTAAAAAATTAAATTAATTGCATCTTTTTCTTTTTTAATAAAATAATAAAAACGATTTTTAAGTGAAATCATTAAGTAAATCACATATATATAACCCCTTTTAAAATAATACCCTTTTAAAATAATTTAAAATTTGTTTCATTTCAACCAAAAAAAACAAGGGTTTACTTTAACTTACTGTGCTTTCACTTTTACGTTACTAAAATCATTACCATCTCAATAGAAATTCTTTTTATTTCTCGGAAAAAGAAATCATAAAAACAAAAGATCTGAATATAAAGGTCTACAAATACAGGGGAAAAAAAAAAACCTGGCTGAAAATAAAAATAATTTTGTTGAGCGTGTCAATTTGGGTTGATTAGCTTAGAAATTAGCCAGCGAATTGGTCATATTAAATTTTAACGCGGTGAGCGCAAACTTTTGTAACTCAATTTAGAAAAATTTTACAGGAGCAAAAAAAACTTTTTAAAAAACTTTTTTTAATGAATAAAAATGTTTTATTTTGGGAAAATTACTTTTTTTTTTAAAATAAGAAAAAAAAAAGAAAAAAAGCAAATTATTTTTAAAAAAAGATATTTGAAATTCAATTACAGCCTTTTGCAAATAAAATTTTAAATTTGTTACAATTTTTTTGTGCAAAAGGGTAGTATCTCAAGTTAAACTGTTTTCCGCCCCAATTTTGGAAATTTTTAATTATTTTCTTTTGAAAAACGAAATCTAAAATACATCTTTTAATAGGATGTAATAATTGGATAAAAAAAACTTACTTCTAATCACATAAAATAATGTACCATTAAAAAAAGATTATAATTTGAAAGTCATTTTTTGAATGAAAAAAATAATAAAAGTAAAAAAATCAAAAAAGTTTGAGAGAATGAATTCCTAAAATTGGGAAATAATATACCCTTTACCAACTTTTTTTAAAATATAAAAAGGGAAAGCAAAATTATTTTTATGGTAATTATAATTTATTGCTATTCTATAGAAGGTATAAATGCTTTTTTGGGCACATGTAATTTTTTTCAAAATAAAAGTAAGGTTACCACCTTTCCTGCTGGGCATTTAACCCTTTAATACCCCAATTGAATTATAAAATTAGGGACTTAAATTTACAAATAATTTAAAAAAATCTTTTAAGTTTTCAAAAGTTTTAAAAAATTTATGCTGGCTCTGATTTTTCGGGTTGCATGAAAGAAGGGTTGACACCATTTGCGGGTTAAAGGGGTTTAAGCTGAAACGTTAAAAAAATTTTGTTTGGAAAAATATGACAGGACACCATAAAAAACTTGAATAAAAGGTCCATAATGTCTTAAATTAAATACGTCTCACTGACTCCCTGCAGACCCCGGTAGAGTTCCCGGGGTGAAAGGGGGCTCTGGGGGAACAACCGGGTACACCCTTTACACTCCGAAAAATTTTGGGATATCGGGGGAAAACATCCGGCATTCCCCCTGGATGGAAAAAAATATTAATATCACCAGGGTGGCCCTGGATGATTGGGAAGTAAAGTTTTGCAGGTTCACCCTTAGCTCTGCCAGGAATAACCCCGGGGTTTACACGGGGAAGCACGTGTTTTCCCGGAAAAAGGGGATATCTGGGGATGAATAGCCAGTAACTCCCGTAACCCCCGGGTGAATGCTGGAAAACCGGTAAATGTGGGGCAGACCCCCAGGGATGCCCCCAGACCCCCGGAGGAAGAATGAGCTATGGTTGTTTCGGTTTAGACCCCCGGCAAAGAGTTCTTTTCAAAAATCACCACAAATGCGATATTGCCTTGTTTGTTTTAAAACCCCTTTCCAATTTCCCTTCATCCAGTAGGGCAAAAGGTTTTCAAAAAACATCATGAATTTGTTCTGAAAAATAGATAATATTTTAAAATAAAAATTTATGTTCAAATTTATTCTTTTCGTGCGTTTAATTTTTAATCAAAGGGGGTCTGCCCCGGGGAAGCACCTGATTAACCGTAGCTTCCCCTGGGCTCTGCCGGGAGGGTCCGGAGCGCATCCTGGTGGTTATTTTGGGAATCCATAGTCCCCGGGGTTAGTGTGACTGCACAAAAATTTCACCCCGGATTGCCCCGGGATTCCGGGTAACTTACCGGGGGGGTCCTAGGCTCTCCCGGGGTAAGTAAACCCACAGCTTAAAATTGAGGGTTTTAAAAATTCAATTTTATTTGTTATCCTTTCATTTCAGTTATAATATAAATTTAAAACATTACTTTTCTTCTGGGAAGTTCATAAAATCTTAGATACCTTTAATTACATCACCCCCACTGATTATTTCTCTTTAAAACTTCAAAAGTTTCATTCATACCCCCAAAAAATTTTTTTTTACTTCGGGGCATATTTTGGTTGGAAAATTTTTCCCAACAATATTGTCCCTTGATCTTCATTAACTTTCATAAAAGTTAAAAACCTTTTTAAAAACAAAATATTAATAATTATTTGTTATAATTTCCTGTCAGAAAGGTGAGTATTTTGTTAGTTTCCCGGGGCACTGATCTGAAGGTCTGGTTTGATTCCCAAACCAAATGCGTTATAAGTCACACTTTTTTTTTTTTTTTTTTTAATAGCAAAATTGAATTAATTTAAATTGTTTTTAATAATCACTTTTGGATAACTTTTAATATGTGATGTTTTCCATTTTTTTAAACAAGAATTGTTTCGTAATATCAGAATACGGGTTTTGGATAATCCCCGTTTTTTTTCTAGAACGATATTTTTCAATGGTTTTGGGGGACATTTGCAAACGTATATGGTTTAGCGCTACACCACAGAGTAGTTAAAATAAAAGTACACAGAAAAATACACAAAAAAAAATGATTTGCAAAGTTTAATTTTTAGAAAAAAAGGGGAGAAGGGCAATTTAAAATTAAAAAAAAAAATGGCTGAATCAGGGGTTTAACCCATGATTTATATTCTATAATATCTTGAAGCAATGTCTTAATTACTGCTTGCCTAAAGGTTCTTTAAATTAAGACCATTTAACAAAAGTTATATTTTTGTTATAAGATTTTTGTAGGGTTTTATGGCCCTATATCGTAAACCGCTATTTGTAGGCGGGGTTAATTAAACATTGTTTTATACCCCCATATTACCTGTCAACAATCTTATACGAATTTAAAATACGCAAGCATTATTTTTTAGAAAAAAAGTAAAATGTTTTATGAATGACAGCTGCAGCCGTGTATAAAAACTATATATATGATTATCCCCAAAGAAAAGGACGTTACAAACATGCTATTTTAAAAATTCATTAAGATTTTTAAAGAGATCAAAAGTTTACGGAAATTTTCTGGCAGGGGGCAAATAAAGGTGTATGGGCAATATTGCTTGGAAAGAAAAAACATTTACCATGTCTTCTGTTAGTGAACAATTTGTTTATAAAAAATAAACTGCTGAATGTCTGTAATGGATTTGCCCTGCTTTGTATTTGGAAAAGTCAATCAAATCAACATTCAATCAATATAACAGGGAACTAAAATTGAGCTGTCTACAGTACAGAACCTGAACTGAAGGTGCACAGGTGATCAAGGGCTGGCTGGATCTATACTTTGACAAGAACTTATCATTTTCTGTTCCAACATGTCAAGGGTTACAAGATTCATAGATTGTCATAACAAAACTAATTACGGGAATTAAAAATGGATGTTTTATAATATTTAAACATCTGGTCCTCTTCAAATTTGGTCTTACCCAGAATTTGTGTATATAAGAGTTTAATATGACTTCTTTTAGGTAAATTCTACATTGTATGTGGATAGAAGCTTTTAAAAAGACTTCATATTGATAAAACTTTTAAGCTATGTTTTTTTCTATTTTTCCCTTTTCAAGGGAGGTCATTTATTTTTTTTTTTAAGTATGTCATTTGCTTCATGGGTTTTAAAATGGTCTTGGGGTTCCCGCCACTTTTTTATTCCCCTTTCAGTTTTTCCCCATTTTATTTTAAAGTGTGTCTTTAGTCTGTTAGTTGGAGATTCCCCCCCCTCCTCCCCTTTAATTTTTCCCAAACCCCTTCCCTTTTTTATCTTAAAAAATTTTTTCTTTTTATATTATAGTTTTTAAGCCTTCACAAAAATAAATTAAAAATATGGTTTTTTAGAAAGAAATGCATGACAACAAGAAAAAGGTTAAAGTAATATAATTTTTTATAAAAGTAGCAAAATGTAATAAAGCCCCTGGCAGTATTGACTTCCACAAAGAATACTAATTCCCTTAATTTCTTCTTTTAAAAAAGCAAAAGATGAAAAAGATTGTTCAGGTAATTTGCCGTGAGTAACTTTCTTGATAAGAACACTAAAATTTTAGAAGCTTTTTGAGAAATAAAAATAAAAGCATTTTCTGAAGCATTATGGGTCTGAGCTGACATACCCTTCCATGAACAGACTTTGTGCCTGCAACAATTTAAGTTTTGCTACTATGAGCATAAACTGAAGATTACTCTGAATTAAATCTACATGTACTTGCATTATTTTTCAAAATATGGAAAACGTTTGTCTGCCCTGTAAAAATTAAGTGTTGACGCTAATTTTCGACCCATAAGGGGCTAAAATCTGTCCATTTTATTTTATAAACTGTTTGTGTTTTTGAGGTAGGTGGGGGGAATATGGACATTTGTCCTTCAATATATATTTGAAAGTTATTTCATTTACTTTAATATCAAAACAATTGCTGATTGTGGCAGTGGATATTTTCATTTATTGGAATTAATTTATGAGATTAAACTATAGTTAATTACCCTTTAAGAATTTTATTTTAAATAATATAAAATCACAATTTAGTTTGGGTTTTTACCAATATTAAGGTTTTTTTTGAATATTAAAACAAAAAATTTTTTACTTCTTTAAATCCTCCCCTTTTTATGTGATGATTCCAAAAAACAAACAAAATTAATTTACTTCCATTGCCTATCGAATTTTCAGCGCAAAAAGGGTTTTAACTTAATAAACCCTTTTTCCTGAAAATTAAAGCAATTTGAGATACAACCTTTTACAAATATTGATTTAACTTTTTAATTTCAGAAACCATTTTAAATACTTATAGGATATGCTCAACAAAAAATTAAAAATTTTAAAAAAGTTATTTTTTGGGAAAAAAGTGGTTTCAAACCCTTTTCCTAGCCACGTAAGGGGGGAAAATTGCTCCATACCAGCATGGCCCCTATTACAAATTGAATTTTGCCTCATCCATTTTTGTGAAAATCATTTTAATTCCATGCCAGAAGGTAATCAAAAAGTTCAGAACTGTGTCCACAATTTATTAAGTGTTCCCAGTTTTTCGAAGATTGCTTTAGTCCGAAGGGAAACAAAATTTGGATAGCACCTTTTTATATTACAAATTATATAAGAAATTGACTTTTCACATTTTTTTTTCTCTCAGTTTGATAGATTGGTATATGGAAGAGTGCTACAGGATATTGGGTAAAGATTGAAGAATTGAACAGGAGGAAGTTAAATATTAAACATTACTCTTATGTCGGGGTTTTAATACACAACACCACTATAAATGTCGTATGTATTTAATTCAGCTTTTAAAAGCAGAAAAAGACCTTGAATTCTAACTTCACATAATTGATTGTTTTAGGTTAGTGCAAGAGTCAGGTGCCAAAACAGAGCCTCTAACCATTTGTTAGGTAGCTTTTAAAGACTGTAAGTCTTAGAATTAAACATAAATTAGCCACTTAAAGATATTTATTTACATTTTTTGCAAGAACATTGCCTGAGACTATTTTGATAACAAACATTAAGCATGGAGGAAAGTGTTTACAACTGTAAATTTTTGATTTCTAAACAATAAAACAAACAAAATGTCACCCCATTCAAGTTGCTGTAAGGTAAAAGTAATAACAGCAACATCATCAGAATCTAACACCAAACGTTCCCATCCGAACTTTCAGATCAAATTAACAAGTACCATGAAGTGAACTAAAAAAATAAATGTAAACTTAATATATCAAAATACACTTCTGTAAAAGAATTATCGGGAGAGAAATGTATTGAATTTAAACAGATAATGTTAACACCAGTATATCAGTTATGAATCAAATGCTGGCAAAATTTATAATTTCCAATTTTCTTATCAATTTATGAAATTCTGTCTGCTTTTATATCAAATTTCTTCTTTATTTCATCTTTCAAACATCAAGGCTGTATAATTATTTTAGTGAAGAAATGTTTTAAATCTAAAATATACGGTTGTCTGCCCAAGATCGCGTTAAAGTGTCTACGTGTCTGTATTTTTCACAGTAAAATTTAAGACTTTCACCTCTTCTAATTGACCTTCTCATCTTTGCCTCCTTCATCACTGACAAAAGTTTCGCTTCTGAAAACGATTTTTGCTAAACGATTGACGAATCATCACCATATTACTCCTTTAGTAAATTCCAACCTTTAGCAAATTTACCTCCCTCGAGATTTTTGTCAGATATTGAAATCCAAATTAAAATTTCCACTCATTTAAAAACACCATACCAGCAATTCTAAGCTTAAAACCTCGGGGAAATATCCTAACTAATAATTTGCTGAAGACAGGGCACTAAATTTGAACATATCGCCCTTGTGATTCATTTACAATAATACTGAATTCTTTCTTTATGATCTAAATTCTATTAAATGACAATATTTCCGTTACTTCTTGCAAGGGAGGTAAACTATGTTTGACAGGAAATTCTCTAATCCAAGAATTAATTAAATTTAATGCCACACATTTCATGTATTACACATAAAATTGATAATTATTACATGAATTAAAGTCAATGGGGAGTGAGTGATGTACTATAAAATATTGATGAAGAACACAGTTTCCCAATGTACAAGGTATGACGAAGTCTCTCATGTGACACCAGGCCCGCCATCAACATCAACATTGTCACAGCTATGTCACATTCCTTTACGACCAAAGATGACATAAAATCTTCTTTCTCTTTCAACAAATGTGACAATATTCAGCAAAAGTCCCAATTTGTGTTACAGTAAATCATAGAAATATTCCCAGAATCCCTAAATCATCTTGAATAAGGTGTTTTAATTCAGGTCATTGTTTTATAAAGTCTCACAGATTTGATCTTCAGGATCCATTCAAAGGGAAATAAAAAAAATAAGTACTTATCACCTCATAGATGGTTTTATGTTCAAACTGGATCATTTAAAACATCTGATATTTTAACCAAGAAATTTGGATTTGCATACATGTGAACTCTCCCACTTTAGGTGGGAGACTCCCACTTTCATCAGCCATATTTTCAAAGATTTTTCTTAAAATAAGGTGTATTTTCACAAATTAAAGAAATCTCCCTATTTTTGATGTCAAAACTTCCTTCTTTGTTTATTGCAAATTCTAAAATCTCCCTTTTTTTGAAGAAAAATCCCCAACTTGATCATTGAAAAAAGTTACATTCTGATTAATTGCAATCGTTATGCTAATACTTAAAAGTCCTCAGATTCTTATACCTTATTTTTATAACATTGCCTTCAAGGATTAGCCAGCTTCCCCAAATAATCTCTTTGGTGACAGTTGCTGGGAATATGAAACAATCTGGTAACATGAATGAGTCACGTCACAACAAAACCAAAGTGCATTTGCGACCAGCATGGATCCAGACCAGCCTGCGCATCCGCGCAGTCTGATCAGGATCCATGCTGTTCGCTTACCAACCCTATTACAAGTAGAGAAACTGATAGCGAACAGCATGGATCCTGATCAGACTGCACGGATGGGCAGGCTGGTCTGGATCCATGCTGGTCGCAAACGCACTATGTTGGTTTTGTAATGACGCGGCTCAAATAATTAATATGCTTCATCGCTGTACTGACATATATTGTCCCTAACACAGCATTACAGATGTCTTCCATATACTTAATAGATCCAATTCAATTCAATTCAATTTGAAAGACCATGAGCAAACTAAAATTACAGTCTATGATAGAAGGTTTTACTGTATATCTTACAGGAACATTGACACTTACAGACTAAACAAGATTACATCATAAATGACAGCCTTCAATCAACTACCTTGTTTTACATCACATTAACACCTAATTCCTAATTGATCATTCTTCTATCTATATTTAAATCAGAAAAAAAACTGTTAGCATCATTTTGAATATGACAAGTTTAAGTGTTTTCTTTAGGTAATTTCAAAATGATAAAAACATAGAAACAAGTTTGATAGGAAGTATTAATTAAGTTAACTGGAATACTTTGATATTATGACTACATTAATGTCATATAATCTGTAATAATGGCTGACTTAATGCCTCTCATTTAATGTTAATTTAGAACTTAATTGATGTCATATAGTATGATAGCATCAACTGTCAATTAATGTCATGTTATGAGATATCATGACTGAATAATATAAAGAAATATGATACCTGGATTACATAAATCAAAGCACTGCAAGCACTGAGGTATACATTGCTTGACATCAAGACCATGTGATTTTAATCTACTGAACTCAATAGAAGTCATCTTCTGGTTACAATCAATTTCAAACACAAATCTAGGCTTATTTCTTCTCAAGTTATTAATAGGACAGGGAAGAGGTGTTGTTCCTACAGACTAGTGCTGTGTTTTTTCAAGGCAAGACTATATGGTTTGCGAAATTGAAGAGCAATACAGAAATCAGTTTGCAAAGACCGGTTTATTATCTGCAGTATACAATGCTGAAATAGTAAAATAGAGTCTTCAGTGTTTTTATCTATTACTTTAAAAAACAAGACCAACATGTGGGTTTGTAGTCTACAAAAATGTGGTATTGAATCATTCAGCAAGACTTAAAAGTTAGGTGAACATTTTTGTTTACATGCAAAACGCATTCACTGGAAAAAACGCACTCCATAGTGCAATTATTGATTCAAAATAAAAGCATTTGTACTTGACAAAATTTAGGCATCAAAGCCCTAAGCTCTAGCCTTGTACATTCTTAAATTTTTACTACAAGTACATTACGAAAATTAATGACTCCCCCCACCCCAACCCTCCCACAAGGCAAATTTTATCCCAGGGCTAAAATTAAAACAATCTTGGTAGAGGTCGACTACACAATGCTTCATGCCAAATATCTTACCTCTAGTCTTTGTCAATTCAGAGGGGAATACTGTTTAAGTCTTTTTTCTATACATGTATATACATTTAAGGAAATCCTAAGACACCATGGTGCCTGTTAAACCTTGTACCTTCAGACAAGATTTTTTTTTAAAGTTTTTTACTATATACATACCATATAATGAAAACCCAAAAAGACTCCTTGGCAGAGCCATTTTGACCCCAGGGGCTATAATTTGAACAATAGTGATAGAGGTTTATTACACACGTAAAGGTTTCATGACAAATATCAAACATCTAGCCTTTGTCAATCCAGAGGAGAATATTTTTTAAGTTTTTTTTTTCTATACATGTTTATACATTTAAGGAAAACCTATGACACCCTGGTGCTATTTCACTAGGGGCAACATTTGAACAACTTGGTAAAGGACGTACTTATGATATTATTTACCAAGTATCTAAGCTCTAAGACTTAAACCTTCTGATAAAAAGATTTTTAAAAAAGTTTTTGCTATATACATATAAGGAAAACCTTAATATATGACCCCAGGGGTTTGGCTAATTTTGACCCTTGGGCTGTAACGTGAATAATCTTGGTAGAGGTTAACTACCAAATGTTTCATGACAAATATCTAACCTCTAGTCTTTGTCTTTGAGAAGATTTTAAGTTTAAACTACATACATATCAGGAAAATCTATGAACCCTAGTGCAGGGCTAATTTGACACCCAGGGTATAATGTGAAAATCTTGTGAATGTCTACCAGACAATGCCTTTTGCAAAATATCTATGCTCTAGGCCTCATTTAAGTCTTTGAACAACTTTGGAAGCCCTTTACTCATGGAACAACCCTGTCAAGTTTGGTTGAAATTGGACAAGATGTTTTCAAAAGATGTTAACTATATAATGTATAAAACACACACACATGCACGCATGCATGCACACACACACACACACACACACAAAATATGTAAAAAATATATGCCAACACAGCATCTACATGCATCAGACCAGCAGTCCAACACATTTTCAAAAAATAAAATGACAATTACATTGTTGATGTGTTGAAAGCCTTGTGAAATTTAATAAAATTAAGCTTTATAATATCTAGAATAAACTTTCATTTTTTCATTCCTAACTGTAAACAAACAATATGAGGTATGGTACATGTTATGGTCAACCAAGTGGATCTCATTGGAGCTAGGTTGAGAGGAGTGTGGGAATCCAAAGATTAGTAAATCATGTTTGCTTACTGAGTTCATCAGAATGTATTTAAGCACTAAGTTGAAATTTATATGGCATAATGCACTTTATGTGTGTTAATATGCTATATATCAAAATTAAATACTCTGTATCTTTTTTTTTGTTAACTATAAACTTAAAGAATTAATAAATTTCTTTTATATAATCTATGAATTCAGTTTATAGTATCTTTTTTGGTTTGACTTTTATCACAGTCTGTGCTTTTTTGTGATATCATACTATTGTTTCTAGCACCTTTACTCCAAGTAAGCAAATGAAGTAATTGAAGACCAGGAACTTAGGAACTTCCTTTCTGAATGGGGGATCTGAACATCACTGTCTGTCCTGTCCACCATGTCTCGATATCGGCTTTGTCTTGGTACAGACCACCCTGTCTCATGGTCTGCAAGGTCCTGCATGTATGGCCAGCTGGGACTGTTTAATGTCAATGAGGAGAACTCCATATAGTTTTTTGACAATCAATAAATATTTTACAATCCAATAGGAAAAAAAATTTCATGTAGTATCTTTTTTTAGCTAAATCCTTTCAAGCTATCATCATCGTGTACAATAAAACTTACTGGTAAGGAGTTAATTAAGGGCTTCTCCCCCAATACAAAAAAGGGTCAAATTAAGAAGTAGTACTGTTACAATGCCTTATCAAAAATAAAGTCACATGCATATATAGACAATAACTAAATATTTAACAATATTGATTTAATACAAATAAATCATTAATATATGCAGTCCAGCCAACAATAAGCTGAAAATATTTATCAATATCAAAGAGTGAGAAAATGAAATGCAGCCTGACTAAAACTCAAACCAGAGACACTCAGAATACCATACCTCAGAACTACCAAAAAACCAAGAACCCTTGGAATACCATACAGCAGCTCTACAGCTTAAATATTTTCAGTCTCATAGTTCTATGCATTGACATAATCCACAGCATATTGAAATTTTTCCTTTTTCATTGGCACACTTAAGTAACAAAGTGAATTGACTTATGACTCAGTTATGAACCATCATAGACATATATTGAACCCTAAAAGTAACAGGGTGAAAATATCACAGGGTGAGAAATATGTGCAGTTTGACCGGGAATCAAACCTGAATCAGAATATTATACATGTATGTGGGCTGTACTGACTCACTCAGCTGAGCTATCTAGCTGCTGGCAATGTCAATAATCTATTACACATGGGCATAGAAGTCAAAGAAATATTCATTGATAATGACCCATTATTTAAAGTAAATCATATTAGAAACATCCCTTGAAAATGATATTTTTTCATTTTTGACCCACAGTTATTACCACTACCTCCTAATGGGCCTAAGTAAACTGAGCCTGCAGAATTTTATAATTTTGCTGTCTGTCAGACATGGCAATTTCTTATGGGTTTCATTTTTATCTCCATTTGAAGGGATGTAACTCATGTTTACTAAAAAGTTTGTTCTTATCTGTCTATCTTAGCCATTACAGACTATTCTAGCTGTATATAAACATAAAAAATATTTTATATTAACAAACAAAACATAATAAGATGAAAAATTTACCAGTTGGAGAAATTCATCAAATGGATGGAGGTCCAGGAATGATGAATATGGATAGAAATATTTTTTTTGACTGGCTTTATGTACCTTCTAGTTATCATTGTGGCAAGGAATTTTATAATTTTTCAGTTAAACCTGGTTTTTCAGTTAAGATTTCATCATAAAAAGATCTTCAGGACTCTAAATAAATTCATATTTGTGGTATCAGGGGAAATTAAATTACTATTTGTGCTAAATCTGATCATAAACATCAATCTAAATATTTAGAATGTACCTGTGTTGAGAATCATATTTCACTCTTCACTTTGGTTATCCCAGGTCAACCCTCTTTTTTTACTACTGGCTTTAATTTAACTGCCCATGCAATCATAAGCTCATATAATAAATGATATATGGCTAATAATTTTACCTTATATATATATCAATAGTCTAAGGAGTTATGTAAAAAATGTTAAGGGTGGCTCAGCCTGACTGAGTGATTGGATTGTAAATAACATATTTCAAAATATATTTCTGGACTCAACATGCTTTCAAAACTCTGTAAGAAAACTGTCAAATGATGAATAATTATCTGGATTTGTTACCCAAAATCTGTGTGATTCTAGCACTTCATTTTTTCTAGGATTGCAATAGCTTTCTATTTTGTCAAATAATTTTTTCACTTTCAGTTTATGTTCTGCATTTGCCCATGTAAATTGATAACTTTAGGTTCAGCACACAGGCGCTAGTCACATAATCAAATATTTTACATAATCGGTCTATATATATCTTTATATACATATATAGACCGATTATGTAAAATATTTGATTATGTTACTAGCGCCTGTGGTCCAGCATAGTGTAATAGGATATTTACTTGTATCTTTTCATCTTTCTCAGCATTTCCAATGGCAGTCAACACTGGTAAAGTAAATTTCCATTGGCGCTTCCATTTGATAAAGTTATGTGATATGTTACCATTTCAACATCTAAATGTCCAGGGGGTCTAAACATATCTGCCATGATTGTCAGTTCGAATAATACCGATTACGAAGGCTAAATTCGAATAATATTGAGTACAAATCCTTAGTTCGAATAATATTGAGTACGAATCTTCCCCTTCCCGAAAATGGCTTTTGGACGATATATTTCACTAAAGTGGCAGAAATACTTCACACTGCAGGTGTGAAACAAATAATTGCATACTCCTCCGATGCCACCATGTTGATAGGGTCCTATTATATGCAATTATATGACAATTCGTCAGAACGTTAACTTTAATCCATTCATACAGACGCTTACAATGTTACATAACACTAAATAATTAAGACATATATATCTGTATATGCTCGTTTTCTAAAACAGTTTGAAATAGAAAAAGTATGCAAGTCTATATTTAAAAGTAAATAAGGTTTATTAAACAGATTTAATATTAATTTTGGGTGTTGGACATATTTTTATACAGAGTCTGTCGTAATTCATTCATTCTTGCACGCGCATGCGTCGATACGAAGTTTGAAGCGTAGGTTTACACAATGCTTTTATGAATGAAATAGAAATTTTCATTTTTTTTGCTTTCATGTTTAGAAAATGTTTATTTGAACTGAAAGTGCATAGTTTTGAACTTTCAAAGCTTATTGACAACTATGCAAACAGTATATTAATAAAAAGTGATCTTAATGTGACAATCCTGCAAAATGAGGATCTACTTTTATCGAGGTTTCATCCAAAGGTGGATGTTGTTCAGCAAAACACGTTAGGTGTACTAAATCTGAAATACAGCTATAACTCTGTATACATTGCAAGCAATGTATACAAAAATGGTATATAATTTGATATGAATGAATGAATGTCTTAAAAGTGAGATCATGTCTGAAAGATGTCATATAATATAATTAGTGAAAGTGTCATATAATAATTATGATATATGACTGAATAGAATTATGACATACAGTGTGACACCATGACTAAATAATGTCATATAATATGATATCATGATTTAATAATGTCATATAATGTGATATCATGAATAAATAATGTCATATAATGTGATGTCATGGCTGAATAAATATATCAAATATATTCAATAACCTAGAAAAGAGGAGTCTTGTCTTAGCACTTCTATATCAAAACTCCTTCACAGTTACAAGTGACAAACCCATAACAAACATTTAGCCTGTAGGCCAAAGCATTCTCTACTGATGATTAAACCAGTTTTAAGTCAGGTCAAGGCCATAGTGACATTGTTCTTTGACCAACTGATAACAAAATACACAGGAGTCATAACCAACTTCAATGACTGTCCGTCAAAATGTTTACTAATTATTTGTTGCACAAGGCCTTAGTGATCAAAGCCACACAGACCTTGACCTTTGACCAAATGGCCTCAAAATCATTAGCAGTCATCTAATAGTCATGATCAATCTCCATACCAAATTACACATAAAATCATTTTGTCAAAATCCATCCATGAATGTCAATGTGATGGACAGGGCACAAAAATCTATCACTTTGAATATGTACAAATTTGACCTTGACCTTTGAGCCTGATTTATGTGGGTAACTTATTGCCATCATGTTCAGCACATTTATGCACAGTCATTTTAAATCTATCCAGGAATCTTGTCTGGACACTGACTTTGACACCCCTACTTTTTTGTGCAAAACATTGTCATTATATTCAACATACATTTACCTATAGTTATTTTAAAATGCATCCAGGAATGACTATGATTGGTATTATGATCATCAATGCATTTTTACGTTTTCCAGTCAAGTTTACTGCAATCTCAACCTTAAACTTGGGTTTGACATGGAGAACATCATCTATACATAAATTTTATGCAAAATTATTTCAAAATACTTCCATGAATAACAAAAATACAGATTTAGCCAGCAGACTGACAGACAATTCATGAAACTGTGGGGCATAATTAATAAAAACAAATATATTTTTGGAAGAGATTATTGATAATATTTTAGAGATAAATTAACTGTGAGTACATAGAATAGATAATTTCCTGCATACAACTCAAAATGAAAACTTGAGTCTGTTAAAGAATCAAATTTCCTATGTAATTGATCTGAATGGTACTTATATAATTTGCCTACAATCCATTAGCACAAATATTTGTATCAAGTTTATTTGCAAGTAATCAAAACAAAATTCATTAACTTGAGATAAAACAGCATTGAAATTAAGATAGAAAAACTACAAATGATCATCTTGAATCTATGATTTATAAATAGTATCAAATCAAATTATCATAATACTGTTATTTAAATTAACTGTAAATATATTTAGTGGGGTTTGGATGAAGGTAGAACCACACAGTGTGAAGGTCATGTGGCAAATTTCCAACCTTAAGTTACTGTTAGCAGGAGACGCCATAAGCCCATACCGTTGCATTTATCCATTCATATAAATGAGTAGGGGAGTAGAGCCGCAATCCTTCTGTTACCTTGCTGTATATTAGTTCCTTCACAGGACTTAAACCACTCAGCCATTGAGGACAAATGAGACCTACATTGTATAAGGTGCAGGATACTAAATTATATATACATGTTTTAATTATGTAAATTACCTTATTTCAGCCTTAAATGAGGAATCAGACAATCTAATAGGATTCCAACACTGGGTAATAAGACTTGTAGACACTGATACAGTCATGTCAATTTTGTCTATCCTATAAATAGTGACTTAACATTTTCAATAAACCATCATTTCAACAATTGAACTTTATCAACACACAAAATAAATGTATAACTACACTATATAAATCAATGAGTCAAACTAATAAACAACAACAAATCTGACAGGCAAAATAAAACAAACTTACCAGAAGTTTTATCACCACACTAGTTCAATAGACTCTATCCACTGTGAAAGCACGCCACCAAATGGACAATATCCTTATACAGACAAGCTACAATAGTAATTGTCAACAGAAAATTTAAAACCCTTGTCAAACAATCCCGTCTCTGAAAGCCTTAGAGTGTACAAACACTAGCGACAACAAGGAAAGTTACTCTCTAGAAATTGGAGAAATCCATTATCCAGTCATTATCAAACAAATTCATATCCATCTCAATTTAATATCTTTTCAATATCAATTCCACTATGTTCCAATATTCCATTAAATCTAACATTTGTTCAATTTCCCTACTTCATCCACTCATTGCATTTAAGGTCCAATCTAACTAATCATCCAATTACGCCTGGGGACACAATTCCGAGAAATTATATGAAAATCAAATGACTGTCTAACAAAATATCCGCTACTTTGCCAAAATAGGCTGGGGGTTGGTAATTCTTCCATAAATCCTATTATTTTTAGCTGTTTGCCGCAACTGAATTGTGCTTTTATCATTGTTATTATGGGAATGCTTCATAAAAAGTAAAAGGATACAAGTTATATTTGTATAAAAATAAATTAAATTCCAGGGAGACAATAAAAGCATGAATTTCTAATGATATACAGATTATTTCATTATCTTGAACTAGATTTGAAATAGAATAAATTCACTTTTTTTTAACTTCAGCAGCAATTGAATCTCTACCCATGTTACCAGTGCAGAATATATGAGTTTCTAATCAGTCACAATGACACTTACTGCAGGTGTAAGCCAGTTTAAAGGAACTCCACTGAGGTCCAAATACCTAAAAACGCCCAAATTGAATTTAGAGCAGCTGGTCACTTAAAACAAAATGATATATTAGACAATTAAGAAATATACAAAAAAATAAATTTAAAATCATATTTTTGTGCTTAGCTCTTATCCTGATTTGGGTGAAAAGCATTGCAACCCTTTTTCAATTTTTTGGTCATTTTTTACAATCTGGAAAGACAAATGAGCAAATGAGCTTAAATTTTGCTAGCAAGTTACTGACCTCGGGCTATATCAAAAGGAACATATACCTCAAACTTTATTTCTAGTCTTGTAAAAAAAACCTCTAAAGTAATAGTGGAGTCCCTTTAAAACTCATGTGTTACAACATTTATACTGTAATTATTTAATTTATATAATATGCATATGGACTTTGGTTTTGTCACACTGAATACATCTCAATTTTGAGACTTAGAATATTAAATATGATAACTTTATCTTGTCTCAAGTAACTACAAAGTGTTACTTTCTTTCCTCAGGAGTCTTTAATTCTAAAAGCGGACATTTAACATGATAATCTCTAAGCCAAATGAAATGACTAGACATATAAATTTTACTTTGCCTGTCACATGGTGACCAGTGAGACCTTTATACTTTATGATATTATAAATAATATATATAAACGGTGCAAGTTCCATTTTATTTAACTCATAGATTGTACTTTGTTATCATTTTAACATTTCCAAGTTGTTTTTTTTAAATGACAGACAAAATGATTTCAGTTACGCCAACTGATGTTTAAGTCTTAAAACCTGTGTGTTTAAACACTTATTCGCAAAAGAAAGCAGGCATTGGATGTGCCATTATAGTTACATGTACTTTATAACATTGTACTTTATATATATACTATATACCAAAAAAAGTACATTCATTGTAACGCTTTGAAGAAGATGTAATCACATATTACAAGCATTTGTATAGACAGACAGACAGATGGACAGACAGACAAGACAAGCTAGAGAATGAATTTACTTTATACCTTGTACAACTTTTGTCAAGAGTCGATATTGAAAGAAAAAAATCTGACAATACTTTGGTGTAATTAATTGCAATGCCTGATTCTCTTTAATTAAGATATGTATCAGACATCTTTAAACACCTGCATCTTTCATTAACATTAAACTTTAAACCTCATAACTGATTTTATATTGAACACAATAATTTATTATGCCAGAAAATTAACTTTTGAGTTAATTATTATTTATCAAGGAATAATGACAAATTGGCTACACGACTGGCAACATAAATCACTAGCACCTCTATTCAATCAAACGCAGATCAAGCCAGCCTATCAAACCACGATCAAAACAAAGATCAAACCACGATCACCGTAGAGTAAACAACAATTGTTCACCAAGTGTGCTATCTGATAGAAATTAATGTTGTGTGACAACAACTACTTTATTCCACAATGAGTTACAGCCACATAAAACTTTCATATACAATTATTTAATTAACAAGATCTGTCCATGGCAAAGACACCTTTACACGACTGGCTGTAATTAGGTAGATTATTATTACGCCATACACACTGTATTGAATTGAAAGGTTATGTCAGCCTTGTGTTCATGTAATGGGTGGAACTTAATTTCTTTAATGTCAGGAATATATTAAAGGTAATTAGAGCAGTTGCGGTTTAAGTATAGAATGATTCTGAATGCCTGCATTATAAAGATACTTAGAACTGTGACCAGTAAGCTCTTTGAAAGCTTTAACCAAACTACATTGTCAACTGCTCAAATTTAACTTTTTATGAATGTCATTCCTTTCAATTTAAAGAAATGGACTGAATTCCAGTGCTACAACTAAAATTTAATAAAACAATGTAATCTTTGTCAAAACGGTGCTTTTTACATATATCTGTGAAAGGGGATCTGACCTGTTAGTTACAACAGTTTTATCAGAATTTTTTGCAGTTCAATGCACGTCATTCTTGTTTTACAGCAACATGTCTATAGCTCAATAGTGAATATATATTCATCAACCCCACCATTTTTGTTATGTTACACTTACATTTACAGAACAGGTGAGCTAGCATAATATAACACTTATATTTACAGCGCAGGTGAGCTATGTTATAATAACATTATATTTACGGGGCAGGTGAGCTATGTTATAATAACATTATATTTACAGTGCAAGACTTTAGTGAGCTATGTTATAATAACATTATATTTACGGCGCAGGTGAGCTATGTTATAATAACATTATATTTACAGCGCAAGTGAGCTTTGTTATAATAATATTATATTTACGGCGCAGGTGAGCTATGTTATAATAACATTATATTTATGGAGCAGGTGAGCTATGTTATAATAACATTATATTTACAGCGCAAGTGAGCTATGTTATAATAACATTATATTTACAGCGCAAGTGAGCTTTGTTAAAATAACATTATATTTACAGCGCAAGTGAGCTTTGTTATAATAACATTATATTTATGGAGCAGGTGAGCTATGTTATAATAACATTATATTTACAGTGCAGGTGAGCTTTGTTCAATAACATTATATTTACAGTGCAGGTGAGCTATGTTATAATAACATTATATTTACAGTGCAGGTGAGCTATGTTATAATAGCATTACATCTACAGTGCAGGTGAGCTATGTTATAATAACATTATATTTACGGTGCAGGTGAGCTATGTTATAATAACATTATATTTACAATGCAGGTGAGCTATGTTATAATAGCATTACATCTACAGTGCAGGTGAGCTATGTTATAATAACATTATATTTACGGCGCAGGTGAGCTATGTTATGATAACATTATATTTACAGCACAGGTGAGCTATGTTATAATAACATTATATTTATGGCGAAGGTGAGCTATGTTATAATAACATTATATTTACAGACCAGGTGAGATTTGTTATAATAACATTATATTTACAGCGCAGGTGAGCTATGTTATAATAACATTATATTTACAGCGCAGGTGAGCTATGTTATAATAACATTATATTTACAGACCAGGTGAGCTATGTTATAATAACATTATATTTACAGACCAGGTGAGCTACATAATAATAACACTTAAAATTTCTTTGTTCCTCTTTGTCATCTGAACGTGGAAAATAAATTTAAACAAGATAATGATAGATGTTGTGTCTTTAATGCATCCATATTCTTTCAGGAATACTTCTTCTAAAAAAGCTGAAATTATGTGTCAGATATAAAATATATATTCTGCACATTTCTTACAGACATGCTGACTAGTTCTATGGTTCTTTACTGGTAGGCCTGCTGGCATTAACTATACTTGTACTCAGACAATTAGTATCATAAAAATTTATTTAATAACTATGTGAAGAAAATTGCTACATGACTATAATCTAACATAAAATTCTAAGAGAAAGCAGCAATATAAATGAGCCGTGTCATGACGAAGCCAACATAATGGGTTTGCGACCAGCATGGATCTAGACCAGCCTGCGCATCCGCGCAGTCTGATCAGGATCCATGCTGTTCGCTTACAAACCCTATTACAGGTAGAGAAACTGATAGCGAACAGCATGGATCCTGATCAGACTGCGCGAAAGAGCAGGCTGGTCTGGATCCATGCTGGTCGCAAACCCATTATGTTGGTTTTGTCGTGACACGGCTCAAATGCATTAATTTGTCAAATATGTAACATGCATAAAAATTGAAGACAGCTTTAATATCCAAAATCTCAAATCTCTATATCAAATCTCAAAGTTATTTAAAATATAATATCTATTTTATATGACTATAATAATTACCTGTTATCAAATTTTGATGTCACTTTCATAGAAAATGAAACTTTGATCCTCGTATAAAATGTGATTCCTCCTATTTCCACGAGCTCTTCCTTAATGTGTAATCAAGTACCTTAGATCTCCGACTGTCTATACGTTCCTGCGATCAATGTCAACTCTCCTATTGTGACTAATTAACATTTTATTTCATATCGCAATCTTTATGGAACTAATTAATTAGACAGATCCTATCTCAAAAATCACCCAATCACCTATAGTAACAAATAATCAAAGTAGAGACTCTTCAACAGCAAGTCCACGTGCACACAAAATATTTGTTTTCTAGCCGCAGAAAGTAATAAATTTTCTCCAAGCCAGCTACCATAGCCTATTATAGACCAGCGAAGTTAATTAAGTCATTTCTATGATAGCTCTCTTATTAATTTTTCACTCAATTAAGTTTGATCATAACGGATAGAAAAGAAAGCAATCGCTACCTGTCGTGATCATAACAACGAGAACGTGGAATAGAGAAAATTGCCATACTGTACAAGTGATCGTAATTGTGAACCATGAAATTGAAATCTTGTGCATTTATCACAAAAGTTTTCCTTTATGAGACAGGGATGGGATATTGAAGGATTTCTGAGGAAATTATGATTTGAAATTGAATAAAATACAGAGGAAAAACTGAACAAGGCCAACAGTACAAATAGAGTACTTTTGAATGAATGAAAAAATGAATGAATAAATGAATGAAGGAAGAAAAATATGAAAGTAAGAACAAATGAATGAATGACCAAATAAAAGAATGAATGAAGATTGTTTGATTGGGTGTATGTCACACTGACACAGTATAGGTCATTTGGTGACATTCCAGCTTTTCTGGTGGAGGTAGACCTCAGGTGCCCTTCCGTGCATTATTTTAGGCACAAACGGGCACCTGAGTAGAAACACTGATGTTCCTTAAGCTAGCTGGATAGCTTCCTCACATGAAAGAATACAAAGTCCCTGTCAGGATTTGAACCCACAGCCGTGAGGGGCAAGTGGTTTGAAGTCAACGACCTTAACCACTCGGCCACGGACGCCCCCATGAATGAAGAAAGAGTAAATGAATGCGAATGAATGAACAATGGTTTGATCATCTGAATGAAAAAATTTAAAACATATTAATAAACAAATAAATGATCAAGAGAAGAAAGTAATGCATTAACCTTTAACCTGCTGTCCCTACAAGTGATTTGCCTGCACAACTAGTATACAGCCAGGCTGGTCTAAGTCTCATTGCTGTCTGACCAGGCTCTTTACTGTTTCAGATAGATCAATTGTATTTTTGTACTGAAATCCCTTAAACTTTGCTCCCATGTAAGAGAAAATTGATAACATAAATTCAAGAACTTAAGGATAAATGTATCATAAAATATCCTACTCAACAAATAAGACACATGAATAAACTAATAAAGGAACTAAACAAGGAAGAGCAAACATGATGACTGATAATCAAGAAAGTAACAAACTGAAACATCTGCACTAATTTAATGTAAAATTGTCTGTAAAAAAGCTCCATTTATGCCTACAACACTAAAAATAATTTTATACTAAAAACTAAAGTATACACTTGGGTTAAGACTGAGAAGACCTCTCGTTAAATAGACCTCATGCTCAAGAGGTCAATGCATAGATCCCTGACCTGTCCAATTATCAGATAAGAGGATACAATAAGGATTTCACCACAACATATTTGTTAACATTTTAAAGAGCACATGTTAACATTTGTGGTTGAATCTATTGTTATTCAAATAAAAGGGATCTATCAATAAAAACTTGCATTAATTATATCTTACCCTTACCCGACTTTAATTTAATATCTAGAAAGGGCTTGTCCATCGTTCAAATTGGATGAGACTATTTGTCATTTTAGAACAAATTTTTAATGAAAATTTCAAAACATGAACTATCTGAATAGTGATCAGTGCAGACCATGATCAGATCACACGGATTTTACACTTACTTAATATCTTAGGAACTTACCCGCTCAAACAACACACCTTGTCTAAAACAAATTTCACTTAATAATGAAATCAAGCTACTAAAGAATGTTTGATAATTTTGAGATCTTATACAATAAAATTTTCAGCTTTCAAACAGCACTACAAAGTTTTCCTTCTTACTTAAAGATACTCCCTGCTGCACTTAATTACAAGGAAAATTCAATACAGTTAATTCAATATGTAATGTTGTTTATTAATTAAGGCAATGTTAATGTGGGAGGATCTGAATTAATAGAACAACTGAGTTATATGGTGATTTTATTTCTCTGAATCAGTCTACAGACTCCCTTGATGTACGAACAAATTAGAAAATGTACAATCAGCCATTTTTATTTCTTAAGTGAATTACAAACACATGACAAAATAATCCCATGTATGAATTAAAATCTTACAGCTCCAGCACAGAGATAATGATAACTGTGTATGACATCAGATTACAATCATGCCAACCTGTCAGATCTTTCAGTCTAACCTGCAGCATGACTCAATTTCACAAGTATCACATATACAAATTCGATCAAAAATTTTGGTTCAACTTTAAAGGCAAATACAGCGTCATCTTCAATCGTTTAATGGCAATATATTATCTGTAAGAGAATGATTTTAATCTCACAGATGAATAGATTGGCAAACAGTGTGACATATGTTACTACAGCTCTCTAATCGTTAGTTTTCAATCAAGAAAAATTGAAATTATCTGATCATCCCCGGCTTCCACGGCAACGGCAAAATAACACACAAGTTCCTTAATAAACATTGTTTGACAACCTGGTTTATTAAGGATACGAGATAAATGAGAGAAAAGACATTCATACAGACCTGTCATTGCTTATCTAGGCTATTATTTGATCAAGTTCTGCAGTTGACAGGGGAAAGTACCAACTCTGACAGTCCTTGATTGCAACAAGTGAACAATTTCACACAGAATCATTACCCTATATGCTGCTTCATATAATAAAGCTATATAAAACTAGCAAACTGTTACAATATATCACCAATCAAACATTGCTGAAAATATGTGTTCTCCTTATTTATAGGAGTATCTTTCTAATGAAACAACAGCCACACTGGCATGATTATGTGAAAAAATCATGACCAATTCCATTCTAAATAATATATAACTATGTAGGCATATACAGTTTTAAAAAACATAAGTATTTGATTTGAAAATAACATTAAAATATGGCCTTTCATGATAGTGTTCACCATGATGCATTTTCATTTATCTTAAGAAGACTTTATCTCTTTCAGAATGTTAAATTTTTAACCAATAATTAATAATGACCAACAAATTCCTCCTCTTGAATATATAATGTTGCTTCTTGTACATCAACAGTATAGTGAAATCATAAAGCACATTCTCTGAGACGCTGCTCAGACATTGGTCTATTTCAAATTTACAACAATCACTGAATTGACCAATCAGATGCTTTGTGATAAGAATCCTCTTGGTATTTGAAATTTTATATAATATTTTGGCCCCAGTCAAGTTCCAATGTTTATAATGTCTATATCAAATAACACTAACTGTATTATAATGTAAGCAAGTCAACTGAAGTCATTTTAGTACAGCATAATCTGTCTGAGAGGGTTATTTGCATCTATATGTATGATATCCCTCAGAGGAAACAACCATGTTTATGTAGAAGTCTGTCCTATACCTCTGTTACATCATCTTTTCTCCCTTTTTTTGATGTAATTCTAAACATTTGTCAACCATTGTAAACAAAATGACACTTTTTTTCGGCAATGTGATCTTTCTAAAGTTTCTCTAATATAACAATAACTCTTAATGTTATAGTCTGATGTATGGAGAAAAAAAAAGATGACTATTTTATGAATTTTAAAGAAAATGCTCCTTTCCCTGATACTCCTTTCAGAACCTTTAGATGAAATTTTTGTATAAAGGATTGGAAAATTTGGAATGTATTTTTGATTTGTTACATTGTTATTTGAGAGCTCAACTATAGAATAATTGAAGCATCATTCTATAGAGCTTAACTGAAGCATCGGTCTATAGAGCCTAAATGAAGCATCGGTCTATAGAGCCTAAATGAAGCATCGGTCTATAGAGCCTAACTGAAGCATCAGTCTATAGAGCTTAACTGAAGTGTCATTCTATAGAGCCTAAATGAAGCATCGGTCTATAGAGCCTAAATGAAGCATCGGTCTATAGAGCTTTAATTAAAGCATCGGTGTATAGAGCTTAACTGAAGCATCCGTCTATAGAGCTTAACTGAAGCATCGGTCTATAGAGCTTAACTGAAGCATCAATCTATAGAGCATAACTGAAGCATTGGTCTATAGAGCATAATTGAAGCATCAGTCTATAGCGCATAACTGAAGCATTGGTCTATAGAGCATAACTGAAGCAAGTAACTGAGTCACTGTCATCACTACCATGTTAAAGGTTAGGGGCTGTTGGATAAAGCTTATACAGCTTATGGATTACAGTCAGTTTTCACACTGTCTTGTAGTGTAATTGTGCAATAGAAACAACTGGTGGTCTTCCCTACACAGGTGAACCTGTACAGTTTCTATAATTGACTTAAAAGTATTACTGGATTTGAACACTAAGCAAATAGCCCAAATCATTTACTATTCAATTAGAATTACTTTTATAACATTTCCATAACTACATTCACTTCCTTACATTAAAGAAATTACTCCTTCCGAGGAATGAAATTAAAAGGATGATGACAAGTCATCAATGCAAAAAGTTGCTGCAAAATAATGTCATCTGGTGCTTAAGACTGTGATTTGTGTCTGGTCTATAATCAAGCGATCTGGCAGGAAATGGAACTGTAGATAAGGATCTCTTCCATAGATTGCAAAATACAGTTTAGGATATTATTCTGACCAGTACTTTACAGACTAACAGAAAACAAGGTGCAGCTACAAGGTACAGTGAATGGAGTTCATAGAATAATTAGAGTCATAGAGGATGGTGCCCGAAGATGAATGTTACTTAGGATGAAGGTCATAGAGAAAGAGGTCAATACAATGTATGTATGTATAAAGGTCATAGGGGTTAAGACTACCTAGAGTGAAGGTCGTACAGAAACCACAGACATGGCACAAAGGATGGCAGTTGCTCAGAAAGAAGAATCAGATGATTGTGATATAGATGTTACTGAAAATGAGTGTCACTGCAGATGATGGTCACACAGGATAGATAAGTGTCACACAGGATAGAAGTCCCAAAGTCAGAGGAGAAGTCCTAATGCATAATGAAGATTATTTTACTATTTTCTCAACAACACATCATGTTGAGTACAAAAAAGTCAAGACAATTCCATTACCTGTATTTAAATTGGTCATTCCCAGCATAATTGCATTTAATCATTGTAATTTAGCAAAAAAAATGTATAACATTTATTTCTTGTCACTATGACAACCAAACGTAAAAATGGCATGATACTACATTTTATGTAACATGCATGTACCCTGCTCCTCCCCTCCTTCAACAAGCACGCAACTGCATATTTACCATAAAACATTTTTCTTGTACAGACAAATAAACTGAAAAACATAGTTTGTATTAGGAAAATAACCTGCTTAAAATTAACTAAATTACATCAAAATTACCTCTTTGTGGGAGATTCTTATCCTATTTGTTTTCAATGTTTTCTGTTGCTACATCATTCCAATTTCTGTAATTTGCCGTCTGGTAGTTCTAATATTGCATGCCATCTTTCAGTAACAAGCAGTGTTCCGATGAACATTAAAGTCTAGGAAGGAGTAGAGCATTGATATTAACTAATATTATCCAATATTTTAATACTATTATATGAATTAGTGATTTGAGTATGTGAAAAACAGCCAATAATTATAAAAAAGTATACTTTTTCAGTGGGAAACTATCCCCAGATTGTTTGCCGAAGGAATGGGAAATAATTTATTACATCACCAAACGGTAGGGCATGAAACTCATCAGATGGGCAAAAATATTTAAAATTATTTTCTTTTAATCCACAGTGACACACAACAATATTATATCAAATGAAACATCATTCATTCATCAAGACCAAAGATCCATTATGAAAATTCTGAATTCGAAATAAACAAAAGTAGTTTTGTTAAATTCTATTAACAAAGCAATATTCGGTCACAATAATTCATTCAATTTCGCAAATAGTTTGTGAGTATTTATTCAGTCTTGTGGTATAACTTCTTCTATTGCTGCGCTATAGTAATCAACGCTCGATTAGCAAGACATTCCTTAGGCAATTTCCACAATAATAATTACTTGAACAAACTCTTACTACTTCTGGAGCACTTTAAATTTCCAACCAATTTACACAATATATTGTGAGGCGTGTGTCTAATAAGGGATCTTTGCGACTTAACTCTTGATGAGTTTCAATTCATTTCATTGTGACGGGAAGGCTGTCAGATGATTCTATGGGTTTCCATAATAGACAGATTGCACTGATAACCGATTTGATTGTCAACACAAGAAATGAAGAGAACAATCATTCAGAGTTAAGGTGCTTTAACACAGTTTCGCTTTAAAATATTCCATTTAATAACCTCTAACCTTTCAAGAAATAAGGTCATTTGCATATTAATGAACCAATTTCACTGTTAACATATTTGATTGTAAACACAAGACATAAACAGAACAATTATTGTTATAATTAAGGTGCTTGTAAACAGTTTCTGTCAAATTTGCAGTCTGTTATGATGTGACCTTTAAGAATGAAGGTCATTTGCATATTAATGTTCTGACTGCTTTGTCCTGCACATACTTTAACATACTCATATAAAAGTCATTAGAAATAAATGAATATTCTGTTTGAATAATGTAAGAATTTTTTTTTTCAAGTGCATATCATGAATAAAGACCTTAATTTGTAAAAGAACAAATTCCTCTTATTGTTACATTGTGTAGCAATTAACACAATGACAAATTTGTTTTGGACGAATTATAACTGGCTTAGTGCGGAACAGTGTATTATAATGATAATATCCCTTGGACTGGTGTAATTATTTGAAAGTTTTACAATCATAAAATGTAAGAAATTTGTAAGTAAAATACATTGCAATTGAAGAAATCAAGAACACTATCTGTACCCACATATCTAAAACTCAATTACAACATTCACCCTTTTAAAAAGCCAAAAAATAAATGAATTATTCAAGCCAGCCAGACTTTGCTCTAGAGGTATATTGTTTCACCTGTATGGCAATAATGCTAACATTTAAAGAGGAAAAACTGAAACAAAAGAAACTATTATGCTGTACAAAAAGCCTTGATGTCTTTTGTTTGGTCAATTATAAACCAAATATAGAAATTGACAAAAATGCAGTAAACAAATATACAAGCTACATAAAAATTATGTCCTTAATCTGCAAATTTTCATGTTTAAAATGCATCAACGCCTTCATTTGGTAAAACATAAAAAAAACTGATCAAATATAACAAATAAATCAATGAGATTCATTTCAAAACCTTGCTGTCAGTCAAGCCAGTATCACAAATTGATAAATATACTCAATTATTTCAGAAGAAAATGATGATAATTACCTTAAGCCGCTCAAATTCCTACAAAACATATAAGCCTTTTCTAAGAAAACATCTCAAGAACACTAGCTAATTAGGCCGCTAATTAGAATAGCAAAAGAAACAGACTTGAGAACAATTGATACTCTTATAACTGATTCATTTGGGGGTAAAAACTTGTCACTTTGACAAAATAATTTCCTCTTATATGCCAAAAAAATTCTTCTGGCATTATTCCTTGCTAATTATCAGCTTATAGTTCAATAGTACTTCCTTCCTGTGACTTGGAAGGTCTTCCATTCCATCAATTGATTTTGGTATTACACAAGTTAATTTCTATTTTGACGCTAGCATATGTTCAGTTGGTGGGAAGAGTCGTCTTTGATTAGATGTGAAAATTACTCCAAGAAAACTAAATTACTTTTTTTGATTATATTGAAATTTCCATCAGATCTGCTGGTAAAGTTCTTAATTTTCATGTGGCAAACCTGACAGTATTAATACTTTAGAGGTTTCTTCTTGGAGCTAAGCAGATTCAAAATGTGTATTTGTTTTACTTGGAATTAAGCATGAGATGAAAAATGTTTTAATTTCATTTTCACTGATTCCCATCTAAAATACTGATCCCCCAGCTCGCAAGCTTAAAGTTAATGCATCACTTTGTTAATTAAAGTTTATTTTGTTTTTGAAAAAAAAATAAGATGTTTTTCATAAAATTCTATAGTGACAATTTTGACAGTGACAAACAATATTTTTTATAAGTTACCCCTACTTAAAATTAAATAATACATAGTCTAAAATACAGTCACATATTAAATTAATTTAATGAAGTTAACATAATTTTTGTACTACAAGCCTTTGTATCTTGTACAATATCTTTTTAAAAAATCTTTCTCCATTTTTTGTATGATTTAATTCTTATGAAACAGATATCAAAATATGGACACAGAATTATAGTTCAAACATAATTTTATGTAACTCTAAAAAATAAAATCAATCTTTTAAATTTTGTGACAAATTTGGAACACTTGTCTCAGCTTCAACCTGCCCACTTGTCTTAAACCAAACTTAATTTGTTAACTTGTTGCATTGTCTGAAAATTGTCCATAAAATGTTAAACAACTCGCAGCACCAATTTGATTGCCTTATTATCACAACTCAGAATTCCGAGCAACAATGTCCGGAGTCATTGAACCAAAAGAAACAAGTTACCATAGCGATGTATTGTTTATATTATATAAAATATGACAGAGGAGAGAAAAAAAATCCAATTATTTCTTATCAATACAACTATTGTTTTCAATGTAACTGTCCGATAATTAAAATGTTGACCAGTCTGACACTGGTGTCACCTTCTTGACCAATCAGATCAATCTGTCGTCATTTTAAAACAATAAATCACAAGATTCGTGTCATTTTTGATGAAAGATTTCATACACTATTACTACAATCAAGATAAAGTAATCCTAGATAATTGGATACATTCACTTCTACTCGCCAAAACTGGTAATTTTGTTTTCTTATGGGTAAATATTTATGTAGCCGAGTAGCTATTACATATTGAAAATTGCACCGCATTTTTGCTGATTGCTTTTTCCACCACAGGGGATGGGTTGAAGACATTTCATACACAAGATGTTTCAATATAGACAAATTTCTCTGTCAACATAAAGGAAGTTGCCACAGATTGATTGCTGGGATTCATATTTATGGATTTGGATGATGAAATAAGTTTAGTCTGCTGTTAGAAAAAATACACTTAGAAAGGATAATACATTCTGTTTACGAACATAAATGAAATAACATTATCTAGAAATAAAGAAAATATTACGACCCTTTATAGCCTGCTTAATTTGTTTCATGGACTTGTCACACTGTGACCATCAAATTATAAAATCTAGCAGCCTGTGGTAAGACTGTAGGGAATTGAACTAAAATATCAAAAACAGAAATACTAACAAATTTAACATAATTAAGAAAAGCTAAAATTAATTGATAAAAGCTATTGAAATATGATATTTAAAAGTTCAAATCTTGTTAATTCCGCTGATCAATAAACTAGATCTATTATCACACAAAAAAAAAGAAGAAAAAAATACAAACAAATATTAAACATTTTACATTTCTTGTACTTGTTTTGAAATTTAAACACTGAAACATTAAGCATTGATGACAACTGTTCTTTTTATTTTAACAGAGACACTTAAGTTAGTAAATAACGGAACAAAGTGCTCGAGAGATGAGACGATAATTTTAAAAGAGTAGGTATCCTAACTGTAAGTGCACTTCATCGACACAAGACCTCTTCAAGTGGTCCAAGGAAACATCAATTGATGACTTCACGCAATAGTACCGTAACTAAATAAACTTAGACAACAATTTATCACTGTTTTATGATGGACTCAAAAATTTGGTTACAAATAATCAACTTTGAAAGACAAGATAGTTACAAATTGTACTGTTTAAATGGAGCATTTTTTTATTTTTTTATTTTATAAGTCGACTTCCTGTTTTTGATATAATTTAAGGACCAAAGAAAAAAACCTTTTAGTTTGACAAATGATTACCTTCTTGTAGACATTTTGAAAACAAGGAACAAAAGGCCGACATAAATTCTGCCAAATTCATCAAATCACACAATTCTGACAGTATACACCTTATAACAATCATTCTGTCAATCCTTTAAAATAAATTAAAAACATTTTGCACAGAAAAGAAATTAATTACGTTCAGCTGAGAAACCTTGTATTTACAATTGACTTTACCTTATACATATTCATAATTGACTTATCCACAGTTTGAAATATGAGGAAAACTTTAAAAAAAGGAAAGGTGTTATGATTAGTTTATGTATCAACCTGGCATTCATGATGAAAAAAAACGAGTTCACTGTGAATCATTTTCAGTTTACTCTTTGAATAAAACACCTTGTTTCTATTCACCCTAGTAAGACTTGTTGAAAACAATTTAAATGGCTGACAAACTAAGGAAAGTCACAGTCTCCCCACGTCACTTGCCACGCAACTTACCCAATGATACCCTGTTGTTTTTAAAGTTACGCCAATAGGTCTATCTGTTTCAACACTTTTGATTTCACGCTCTTTTTTTGTTAATTTTCACCTCTACCAGACCTCACACACACTAGACAATCGTTTCAACTTTTATTCCAATACTTTAATAGTATAAATGAAATTTTCTGACAATTCATATGAAGCAGTAATTAGGCTGGTATTGGGAATAAGATAAGATTGCTTTTATCTGAAAATTTACGTCACATATTGTCAAGTTTTGCCACCTTAAAATGGCACCTGTAGGCTTGAAGTGAGATATCAAATTTTCCCTCTATCACCACAAAGTCTGGTAAGTTGGAACAATTTGAGTCTAAGGACAGTTCAGTTGAAGAAAAAAAAATTGAGTCTCAAAATGGGTTGATATTATATCATTGTTCCTTTCTGATATGGTAGAAAAAGAAGTTTAATATGACCATGATTTAAATGTCTATTTTACAGGGGAGGAAAATTCAACAGCAAATGTTGATTGACCTACAAATTCTAAATACTTGTAAAAGATATATTACCTTCAACTTGAAAAAGACAAAACCAAAACATACATGCAGTCTCATCAAAATCTATCCCGTTTGCTTAATTTATTGATTTCAATATCAAAACAAACTATATCAATTAAAGAACTCCTCCAAATTCAAGCAGGACTAGCCCATTATAGAAATATAGGATTACACCATTGCTGTAGCTACCAAAATCTATTTACATAGCTAAATTTATACCTACAGTCTTTATAGAGTTATCTAGATTTAGTAGCAAAATAAATTATTCAAAACTGAGCAACAAAAAATACAGAGTTTAGTCAGTCAGATTTGAGGAATGTGCAAGACTTTATTTACTAAGGCTTGCACATTCAGATTCCCCAATCTTCCATATGCTCCTCAGGATTTTACCTTAACAAGAGCTCAGAGGTTTTAAAGCATGACACAAGTGTAACAAACCTAGATATGTGTAACTTTTTTTTCCATATGCATGTCAAAAACTATATAATAATAATTATTATGGCATTGACATGTATTTAAATAACTGCAATGGACAATGGCAAAAAAAGTTTTTCTCTTAGTAAAAATTCCATCATTGTTGACATTACTTTATCCAGTGGATGGCAGTCTTTGTAAATTAGTTAAATTAAATATAATGAGTGGCAATATTTGTAAATTAGTTAATTCAAATATATTGGATGGCAATCATTGTATAATAGTTAAATTAAATATAGGGGATGGCAATCTTTGTATATTAGTTAATTCAAATATACTGAATGGCAATCATTGTATAATACAATCATGTAGTTAAATTAAATATATTGGGAGGCAATATTTGTATACTCAAGTTAATTCAAATATAGTGGATATTTAAGTTAATTTAAATATAATGATGGCAATCTTTCCTTACTACTTCACAGGCTATCTGTCCCTTTTATATTCTTTAATGCATTAAAGCAATTTCTTCAAATTTTACAGTATTTTAAAACATTATTAAGACGTTATTTGCTGACATTTATTGCATCAAAAATAACAGAATCAGTTTCATTCCAATTTATTTTGTGTAAAGCAAGATTACTGGTATAGTCATATTTAAATACAGCACATACATGTATAATTAACGATGAAGGTTGTCATGGCGATTTTGTCAGAATTTTTTTACGATATCTTTAATTTAAATATTCTCTAGACATCATTATAAAATTTTAATCAAACTGATGGCACCCTCCACAGAGCACCAGAACTGACTTTGTTTTTATCTACCATTTGGGAAAAACATCAACATCGTATTGTATTTTCGGTAGATCTAAATTTTTGCCAATGATGAAACAGCTTTGGGACAGAGACGTCCATTTGATTCCACACTGATTGTAATTATACAAGTAGAAAAGCAAGCTTGAAACTTGTGGTTTAACTCAATGATAGAACTTGTTTTTAGCCATTAGTGGAAATTGGATAGGAAAATGTGCAGTGGAGTTACAATGGTTTTTTTTCCCTCCACTTTCTACTTTCAGAAAAGGACACATGTTAAAATTGGAGACATTTTCTTGTAGTGTTCCGTAAAAGGAGGAAATGAAACACAGCAAAGAAAGTAATAAGTTTCTTATTTTTTTTTGTGTTAATTCAAAAATCAATGTCATTCCTAAAATTTAACATGGAATGGGATGAAAAATTATGTGATAATGGGTAGATACCCCCCAGGTATTGGCCATAATCTTGATAGATGAAATGGACAGTATTGAGGAAAATATACTATAAATAATAAAAAATTACTGAGAATGTTATAAATTATAATACAATCAAAATCATTATATATATTGTATAATGGCATCAGTTTGAAATATCTACAGTTACATTTTTTCCTTAATATAAAAATGTAATAATTAGTTAAAAGAACAATTTTTACTGTGTAATAATTAGCTAAAAGAACAATTTTTTCAAATGCCAAAAACATAAGGGCAACCCAAGTTGTAAAGATTGCATGTATCCAAGCTTGTATCATAAAAAAAGCATGCGACCTATTGTCCTACACACAAATGACATCATTCATTATGAAATAGTAGCATTAAAATCACCCCTGTCATACATAATTGATTGCCCCTAATCATTGATTGAACTCTTTCGGAAATAGCTTCCCTTGCCCAATCGTGCACACACGGAAAAAAACGACGATGGCATTGCATATGGTACAGTATTGGTTGACATTAACGGAGATGTAAAATGCAGCATCATGGCTTTAATTAATGAAATGCGTTTCTAAAAATATTCCATGAAGAAGTTGCATTATTTAAATGAGCTTTTCCTGAATTTTTGTGTCATTACCCGATATATAATGTAACGTCAGCTAGCATTACTGTGTCTCTACAAAAGAACATGTATTTTTACTGTAATCAAATATCAGAACTTGTTAACAATATTGAGGGATTCCGCTGTAAAATCATCTCATATTGTTGGTAGAAAATTTAACGGTTAAGTGAAAATACATTAAATTAGACTTCCCATTATTATAATAAAACAAGATTGATGCAAATCTTCTGGAAATTAAATTGTTCATTGGAAAATGGTTTTAGAAAATTATTGACGTTCAATATCATTGTAACAATGTCATATCTTATTTTTAAAGTTTTTCAAGTGATTTATGTTATTATGAAGCCATGCAGTCTTGATAATTAACTAACTTTATAAATGAATTTAAAATCTAGATTTAAGTTAATATACCTTCAGTTATTAAAGAATGTTCTTAAATTGTGATAACGTACTGTTTAAAATTTTAAAATGGTTCCAAAATAGATGTAAGTTTCAGAAATGTTGTTTTATTATTTTGTCATTGTTTTCTGATACATATATGTTAGAAACATTCATTAATTATTATACCTGCTTAACCTTGTTAATTAATGAAATGGTCTAACTTTGTAATTTGGAACAATCCATTACTAGTTTTAAGGAGTACCACAATTGACACAGTGGCCGAAAGAGTAGCGTCTGAATAGACTGTACAAATACTGCACAAGCTCGATTCTTGCGCAGTTTAATGGTAGCAATAAGACTCGGGAATTTAAGAGCTTGAACACACAAAGGATTTAAACAACAAAACTTGATCATAATCAAATTATTCGATTACTAATAATCCGTTTGAAGTTCAATTTTAATGAATTAAATTTTTCCGAAAAAAATGTTGTTTACGTCACTTTCAATAAAATTAAATTTAATAGCAATGGAAGCTAATATTGCAAATGTGATGCAGAAATAACAAAGTAATAAAATATGAAATTTAAAGTTCATTTATTGCACTAGTATCAAAAACAAATTACATTTTTAATTTAATGAGAAACAAAATTAACAGCACTTACAAAATAGTTCATCGGGAAACGTGCAGAAGCCATTAAAAATTCATGCGGTTTAAATTTTCACCAATTTAGTGATGGTATCAGATAGAAATAAATCCCAACAAATACAAGTCAAATAATTGTCTTTTCATTGTGCAGGAAGATGTGATGATAAATGATGATTAGTGTAAATAAATGGGATATCTATAGGTAGAACATTCAGTTCATACAGTCACACTTGCTGGACTTTAATATCTTATAATACAGGTCTTTATTTTGAAGTTGGTCCATGACATTAAATCTTAATTTATATTATGAAATGTATTTATATAAAACTCAGATACTTAAATAAAAATAAATATGAATAAAATAGTTGAACATTCAGATACCATGAAACCTGAGTATAGCTCAGGTCATTCTAGTGAAAAGGTAAAAATGCTGTTGCAATTTGTTAATTGTTCATCTCTGATGAAAGGCAAATTGAGCATCATAATTGATCAACATGAAAACTGAAATGTTGTCTTTTTTATTAAAAGGTCGTCTAAATAATTATGGTCTTAATTTAGATATTTTATATAGGTTTTACTGTATACATGCAGACTTGAAAAAGTACAATACATCAACATTCAGAGAGCAAGTGTGATAAAGTGAGCGGGACTTGTGTTTATTACTAGTCAAAATCTAGCCAGGCCCGCCTTTTAAACATTTGACAAGTAGTTGTAGTCTAACAATATAATTATAGACGGACATTAACAATGAACAGTGGGTCTTGATCACCATACAAATGTTGCATGGGTAAGAGTTAAACAAGAGATTGATATCTCATTGACAACATTTCAAGGGGCAAAATTAAACACTTCACAATTAATGGAAATATGATATATAGAAAGCACATGACCAACATTATAACATTTTAACTTTCATTCTCTTGATTTTTTTTATAGATCATTATGTGTAATTTCCTTAAAAATATTTCTTATTTAAGAGAATATTATAGTCGTCTGTGGTCGACTGGTTAAGGTTGTTGACTTTTTTACCACTTGCCCCTCACAGGTATGGGTTCGAATCCCGACAAGGACTTTGGACTCTTTATTGTGAGGAAGCTATCCAGCTAGCTTACGGAATGTCAGTGGTTCTACTCTGGTGCCAGTTTGTGCCTGATATAATGTGAGATCTTCCTCTACCAGTAAAGCTGAAACGTCGCCATTATGATCTATACTGTGTTGTGTGACATAAACCCAATCAAACAAACAAACAAAGAGAATATATCAACAAATATCTATATTCTTACCTTTACAAATTAATAAACCAGTATTCTTAAATGATGGAAGCTTTAATACTTTGATCATGGAGTCAATGCAACAGTTAGTATATTATCACATTTGTGATCTTCATCAAATAGTCAATATATAACTTATTAGTTATCGCATTTTCTAAGGAAATATCAATTAACAACTTTGAAAAAAACAACTTATACCAGCATGAATACAATTTATAAACGTTGCTGCCAGCAAGGTAAATGTATAGCTTAACTAGATATAACATGTACCAAAAATTATCACCTATACGTTCAAAGAACATATAACATTTACCAAAAATTATCACCTATACGTTCAAAGAATATATAACATTCACCAAAAATTATCACCTAAGGTCTAAACTAGATACATGTATAATTTTTTCCGCCAGTTTTCTTTGTTCTTGAAAATATTAAAATGCAAATAAAACTTCCTTTTTTTAAATTTAAATCCATTTGGTATACCATGGCTATCTATGAAAGACAATGTGGTTTACAGTATGAAAACATGTATTAAAAAGAAAATAAATAAATAGATCATTCTTGTCAGTTTTGCCTTTGTATATCATAATATATTGATATTTTTTACAAATAATAAATTGTCGTCATTCTTTAATTATATTCATATTGTTAATAAGTTTTCATAGACTACTATCTTTTAATTTTTAAATAATGTAAAATAATAATAATAATAATTATAATAATTATAATATTAATAGCAATAACAATAATAATAATATATAATAATAATGTTTAGTATTCAATTTGTTATATTACTAACTTTAAAGCTTTCAACATTAAGAAATTTCTAACTTTTTTATTGCCAAAGCTAATGGATCTATAAAGAATGATTTTTAATTAAAATTCTTGCACTTTTTGCTATAAAAAGATCCAGAACTTTAATTATTAACACTTTTGAAATCGTTATATGAATACATGAAGTTAAATGGGAAAGTTTCATAAAGACATAAATGTCACAAAATTTATAAAAGTTTAGTTAAAGTAAAACTCTGTTTTTTTTAAAAGAATTTACTTTCAAATAAATAAAAAGAGTAAAACATAGCTGCTTTTTAATACTTTATATATAAAATATATTTACAATTATCTTCAATTCAAGTCCATAGATTTTACTGGGTTTTTTTTTAAAGAGGACAATACTTGACAAAATTAACAGCCAGAAATAAACCTCTCTTACGAATGTTATGCAATAAATTATAGTCCAATAATATAATCAAACAATATATTTAATGCCAGATCATTACTGTTGTATTAACAAAATAAAAACATTTACATAAAACAATTATTTCCTTTATAAAATTAACTTAATGTATAAAGTGTTGCTACGGTAACAATAAGTAGGAATAAAGCTCTTACCTTCTTCTGTCATTCTTTTTTTATGACTGTACAAGTTAGAACATCATGATTTACAAAGTTTAAACAACTTTTGACAAACTTTTAAAATAATATCGCACAATGTCACAGACCTTACAACAATCCTCTATAACAAAGATAAAAACTTCTGTAAAGTCTTCAACTAACGTTTAGAACAAAGTGAGATAACATATAAGATAGTGTTTGTCACTAACAGTCACGTTAGCGGACAACAAACAACTAACTGTATATGATGACCGAACACACAAATTAATAACTCAATTCCAGTTCCAAGATGCTCTGTACAGGCTTAATATTGGAGTGAGAGGTGGTTACTCTATGTATCAATATTACCCTGTCTCTAACCAACACTGTCTCATTGCAAAAATCAGATGAAATTGCAAAACTGCTATTTTCCAATAATTTCCATGATTGCCGTCATTGAAAGAGAGCTAAAGAAGAAATTTTTCCTTTATAAAATATTTCCTTTTGATTTTATCAACTACATATAAGGGACGTCTTGGAAAAATGCATGGCTCCCTTAATTGAATTTTGATTGGTTTATTGTTATTGTCACTTGACCAATCAGTGGCAAGATTAACATAACAATTGGAAAACCCTTATCAAAAGTGTGTTCCTAAAGGGTATTAAATAAGGACTGTAGAAATACTGCATAAATTGAATTAGTAAACAAACAATTAAGGGGCCATCAAGATTAGAGTGGCATTGGATAAAAATCCTCCTGTCTGCATTTTAACCAAAATAAGCCAAAACTGCTCATTGATTTGAACCATTTAGTGTAGTGTTGCTGCTAGTCATAAACTGATGGCAAAAAAATTACCATACTGTTTCTTTTCTAAACAAAGGAATTTTCCTAAAATAAGCTAAACTGTTTAAATGTTTCCTTAAACATAAATTTATCATTGTTCTTAAATACAGTATGAATTTTCCTTCATAATATGCTGTAATAGTACAATAATGAAATGTACAATGTTCAAGTTCATTTTATTATATTAATGTCAGAATGTTATTTTATGTCTTATGATTATTAAAGTATGAACAAATGATAATTCCAGATATAAATATTTGAAATTTCAGTAAATTTAAATTGAACAAAACGGTAGTTTATATTATAATTGCGATTATTATATAAGAATAAATATTGTCAATATCTAATTTACAATGTTGTCAAATGATTACTGTACAAGTTGCAATGCAATGTAAGTTCAAATATATGATAGTTACAAACAATGAGGAGTTTATATTTTATGATATTTAAATAATTGATCAAGTTTGCATTGTCAATTCATTACCTATGATAATTAATTCAAAATTATATGATACAGAACAGCTGCTTATATTGTTACTTGTACAAATGATGTTGGCAATGTTAGTTTCTGTGATATTTTAACTATATACAATAGATGTTATACAAAATATGTTGGCAATGTGAGTTTGTGTGATATGAAAATTATACAAAATGTTGGCAAGGTGAGTTCGTGTGATATGAAAATTATACAAAATGTTGGCAAGGTGAGTTCCTGTGATATGATAATTGTACAGAATATGTTGGCAAGGTGAGTTTGTATGATATGATAAATATGATAATTATACATTAAGATGTTGGCTATGTTATTTCATGTGATATGATAATTGTACAAAAATATGTTGGCCATGTTAGTTCATGTGGTATGATAATTATACAAAACATGTTGGCAATAGTAGTGATAAGGTAATTATACCAAAGATATTGCAAATGGAATGACATGATAATTATACAAAATATGTTCGCAATGTAAGTTAATGTGATATGATGATTATACAAAATATGTTGGCCATGTTAGTTCATGTAATATGATAATTATACATTAAGATGTTGGCCATGTTAGTTCATGTAATATGATAATTATACATTAAGATGTTGGCCATGTTAGTTCATGTGATATGATAAATATACATTAAGATGTTGGCCATGTTAGTTCATGTGATATGATAATTATACATTAAGATGTTGGCCATGTTAGTTCATGTGATATGATAATTATACATTAAGATGTTGGCCATGTTAGTTCATGTGATATGATAATTAAACATTAAGATGTTGGCCATATTAGTTCATGTGATATGATAATTAAACATTAAGATGTTGGCCATGTTAGTTCATGTGATATGATAATTAAACATTAAGAAGTTGTCCATGTTAGTTCATGTGATATGATTATTATAGAAAAGATGTTGGCCATGTTAGTTAATGTGATATGATATAATTATACAAAAATATGTTGGCAATCTTCATCCATACAATTTTTTATACAATAGATGTTGGCAATGTTAGTTCATATACTAAGTGTTGGCAATATTATTTAAAACTGTTTACATCTGTTTTATATGGTTTCATATGGTAATATACGTCACACCAACAGTATTATAATCATATGGTGACTTTCCAACTTTCCTTCAGGAGAGTTAGACCTAATATGCCTCTGACAGAGCATTACATTATATAAGTGTTTTTTTGTTAGCAATATTTACATTTACAACTCCACCTTGTAGGCCTTAGTTACAGAAATTTTTTTTGAATGTTTGTTCATCTGAATAGAACTTAAATTCAAAAGACTACTTCCCTATTACAAACACATGAAGGGACAACATTAATTAAGCGCGAAGTTTCTGTGAAAGTTTGGTTAAAAATCCCTTGATAAATATAGAAAAGTTGTATAGTTGCACAGCCTCTGTCTGTCTGTAGTCTATGCTTAATAAGGGTCCATCCGCCTGTAAGGACACAAAATGCAGCTTTCGCTGTCGAGTACTGACCCCGGACATGTCACCAGACATGCCCTTAAAGAGATATTTTTGTAGCACCAAGTGGTGATAATTTACTTCCATGCATTTTCCATGGAATATTAGCCAAAGATATGAATTTTGAGGCAAAAGTAGGTCACTGTACAGCAGTCATGTACAGTAACCTGAGACAATATGAAAGGGTAGCCCTTACAAGGGCTGTTGGTGACAGCAAAAGGTTTTCCGTTCAAGCCATCTAACTGGGCTAGGGGCTCACACAGAAGTGAAGTGTTTCCTTAAACCCCAGTCACACTAGAGCTTACAATTACTTGCGACCACCGGCGACTTGTAAAACTGACGATCATCAGCGATTGTCTGCGACCGAAACCATTTTTGCACAGATAAATTTACTTTTGCAAGTATCGTTAGACAAGTCATCATTGACAATCGCACGACAGGTCATAAGTAAACGTACGATGGTCTCAAGATTGCCTGGGATTACTTACGACTACCCTTGACATAACATGCGATCACCTACAACTTGTCGTACGACCATCACACAATTACTAAAGACTACTTAAGATTATCAGTGACTAGTGACAATTTGTAAAGACTGTCGTAAGATTGTCGCACTTCCGAACGACCATCGTGCGACAGCCTTAAGACCTTATAAGATCACTAGCGACCTGTTTGATTGCAAGGAGGTTTTTGTGCAAGCTCAAAAACCTCTCTACGACTGAAATTGGTCGTGGGACCTAAATAAGATAACCTGCGACGGTCAAAGATCATCGATGACCGTCGTGAGACGTTTTAAAAATTGTCCGCGACCAGAGGTCACTGGTGATCGTGAACTGGTCTTCACTGGTCGTAAGCTCTAATGTGACTGGGGCTTTAAATATTAGTATTAAGCCAAATATAATCAAGGTACAAAACCATGAGATGTGCAAGGGTGCTTAGTATCTTGGTATTCTGTGAAAGACTGGTTGAAATCCAATGAAAACGTAGAAGGGGGGATCCCTTAAGAACACCCAAAATAGCAAAATTGAAAATGTTTATCGCTTCGTTTGATTTAGACTGTTCATGGAATATTTTCAGAAAAAAAGATGAAAAAAGGATGGAAAATCATCAGAGTAACTAGAATGTTAGTTAAGTGTATAAACAAGCATATAATAAGTATCATTATTCCAAGATAATTTTAAGGTATGTCCTAAAACAAAGACATAATAGTTGGCTTTGATGGTATAAATAGTTCACTGATTAAAAGTTGCATGGGGAGTTATATGCAATATAGTTAGTTTATGATAAATAAAATAAAACATGAATAATTAGATACTTGCAAAACATCTGCTATGATTTTATGTTCAAAATAACCTTATGTGAATAAGGAAGAAAGGTTAAGTATGGTTAATACTTCATTATGAAAGCTGTGAAAATGCAAAGAATCAGTTTGATAGTAGACAAACAATATCACTGTACCCGGTCTTGCAAGTGTATACAATTCAATATATATCCTGTTTTGGAAGTTTATACATTTCAATGTGTACCCTGTCTTTTCAAGCCTATACAATTCAATATGTACCCTGTCTTTCAACCCTATACAATTTAATGTACACCCTGTCTTGTGAGGCAATACAATTAATTCAATGTGAACTTCTTACAAGCCTATACAATTCAATGTGTACCATGCTTTTATAACCCTATACAACTCAATGTGTATGCTGTTTTATAAGCCTTTACAATTCAATGTGTACCCTGTCTTACAAGCCTATACATTTCAATGTGTACCCTGTTTTACAACCCTAGACAAATTTAATGTGTACCCTGTCTTGCAAGCCTATACAATTCAATGTGCACCCTGTCTTGCAAGCCTATACAATTCAATGTGTACCCTGTCTTGCAAGCCTATACATTTCAATGTGTACCCTGTCTTTCAAGCCTATACAATTCAATGTGTACCCTGTCTTACAAGCCTATACAATTCAATGTGTACCCTGTTTTACAACCCTATACAATTCAATGTGTACCCTGTCTTGCAAGCCTATACAATTTAATGTGTACCCTGTCTTGCAAGCCTATACAATTTAATGTGTACCCTGTTTTACAACCCTATACAATTTAATGTGTACCCTGTCTTGCAAGCCTATACAATTCAATGTGTACCCTGTCTTGCAAGCCTATACAATTTAATGTGTACCCTGTCTTACAAGCCTATACAATTCAATGTGTACCCTTTCTTTCAAGTCTATACATTTCAATAAGTACCCTGTTTTGTAAGCCTATACAATTTAATGTGTACCCTGTCTTACAAGCCTATACAATTCAATGTGTACCTTGTTTTTTTAAGCCTATACAATTTAATGTGTACCCTGTCTTGCAAGCCTATACAATTTAATGTGTACCCTGTCTTACAAGCTTATACAATTCAATGTCTACCCTTTCTTTCAAGTCTATACATTTCAATAAGTACCTTGTCTTACAGGCCTATACAATTTAATCATCATGTACCCTATCTTACAAGCCTATACAATTCAATGTGTACCCTGTCTTGCAAGCCTAAACAATTCAATGGTTACCCTGTTTTGCAAGCCTATACAATTTAATGTGTACCCTGTCTTTCAAGTCTATACAATTCAATGTGCACCCTGTCTTTCAAGCCTATACAATTCAATGTTTACCCTGTTTTGCAAGCCTATACAATTTAATGTGTACCCTGTCTTTCAAGCCTATACATTTTAATGTGTAACCTGTTTTGCAAGCCTATACAATTTAATGTGTACCTTGTTTTTTAAGCCTATGCAATTCAATATGTACACTGTCTTGCTATTACAAGCACCAGTTTCTTGTGAGCCTATATATTTTAACATGTACTTTTCTTGCTATAACAGGGAATAGACTTGTTTATACTGGGGTAAAAATAATCTGTCTTACAATCATAATTATTATCGATTATATAATCATTCCAGATACTAATCTTACCAAAATAATACCTTATAATCAACATTATGTGTAATTATCAAGCAATTTAGTTTTAACAACTTTTAAACACTATCCTTTACTAAAGGTTGATTACAGAAACTAATAAATATCTCAAACCTTTGTTTCTGAAAGATCCGTTTCCTTAAGTTTGTATATCACTTTTAAATTTTTACTGGATTTAAAGAAGAAAAAAAGAGGGATTTATATAACTATATTTCCATTTAATGTTTGGTCAATATATTGAGTGACGCACAACATATCGGATGTACAGATACTTCTAATTTCAATGAAATGATAACACACTTCAGGCAACTTTGCAGAAAAATACTTAAAACAATCTCAAGGATCCTTAAAGGCTTTAAATCACGGGAAAACGATACTACAGATTGACTCAGGATATATTTTGTGTTTTCAAGGCAACTTGTTATTACTTAATGGATAAAATGATTGTCAATCTCTTCAATAATTAATTATTAATTAATGCAAAATAAAATTAACATGAGATGATTTTTTGAGAATAAAAGATTTCCCGTCTTTGTATCAAATCTCATATGATCAAGTTTGCAGAATATGAAAAAAAGAAATAAAAAAAAATAAAAAAAAATCAGAAAATGTAAGGATTGTTTTAATGGACCAGCATTCTAATAATTAACCTCACTTGTTTCTGATCTTAAAGCAGACAATTTTTTGCAAATTAAAACAAATTGCAAAAGTTCTGGGGGCGATTTGTGGAAGCAGCGGGAATATTTGTGATAGCGAGGCAGTGTCAGGGGTCTTACATTAAAACCCATCAGCTATGATATCGTGCAAGGAATATTGCAAGCAGTAACAGCAGCTTGCCTTGTAAAACCTCGTACCATGTGCTTTTTTACGAGTTAAGCTGATCAGAATGGGATAAACATGGCTTAAAAACATGCTATCTGAAGTCTGTTGACAATTTATTGTAAGGAGATTAATAGGGATTGGTGATTATACTTTTTTAGTTTCTTGTGCAGAAAGATTTGCAAGAATTTTTAAAATACATGTAACATTAAAAAGTCCTCTTAACTTGCTAACCCGCCTGTATGACTGAAATACTGTTGGAAAAAGGCGTAACATGAAACAAACAAACAAAACAAATTTACTTGCTAAAATTGTTTGGAATAATGTATTCTCTTTTTTTCAAGTATTCTTTTTTATCAACTCTTTAACTGACGCAACTTCCAATACCCATACAATCTAAGTGCAGACCAAGATCAGCTTGCATATCAGTGCTGTGCGATCATGATCTGCACTGTTTGATATTCAGTCAGTACATATTCTAATATACAGAAAATTACCATTTACCATCAAATACACAATGGCTGACAAAATTTGATAAATTAAATTTAAAAAAAAAAAAGCTTTGAAAACTGAGCCAAGAAAACAAAGGGACCCTTTTTGGAAAAATTTCTCGCTTTTTTTTTAATTTTAATATGAAAAATTTAAAAAGTAATTGAAAATAAGGAAACATAAAATCTTCTGTTTTTCCCTTTTAAACAGACATGGGATGATTCAATGTATGAACCCCAAAATTTAAGGGTTTATTTTCAAAAAATAAAAAATTTAATAAAACATTTTATCAAAAATTTTTCCCAAAAAATGCCCAAAACAAAAAAACATTAATTGAAAAAAAAATTTATAAAAACATGGTTTTTAAATTTTATAATTTCTTTTAAATTTTGCAGGGCCCTATTTAAAGGATTTCCCGAAAAGGGCAAAAGAAGGCAAAATTTTTCAATTTTTTTTTAAAAGATTTTAAGTCAAGGTGATACAAGCTTTTCTGCTTGGTTGTCATGGTAATGTACTATAAGGCACAGCCTTAGTCGATTACCAGCAGCACAGAAATTGTGACCTATTGGGCAAGTCATGAAAACTTAACTTTGTCAAGTTTGAACAAAATGTGATGTAAAAAAAATATAGGTGTGTGCAAACAAAACAACTGATATTAGAATAATTATGAAATTGCATGAAACAAACCAAACTTTATTTAAAATACTGTTTAGTACAGTAACTAGTGTATAAATCAACATATGCCAGACATGATCTTCATACTAGATTAACACAAACTATGATAATACAAAACTAATTTTATTACGCCAAATATGAATTATATCATAAACAGCAAAATAGCTAAATCAGTCATTCTAAACAATATTTGTTAATAAATTAATATTTGCTCTAGGGAATAATGTTTTGATGCTTTAATTGATATATGAATTATGAATTGCACAGGGCATAAAAAAAATTAGAAGGCCATTATAAATGTTCTAAAAATCACCCACCAGAAGAATTGGTTATAATTTGCTTCACTTTAATTGTTGTTATATTTTTTTTAGGGATCACTGATTCTTGCATATCAAACTGGTCTTTCCGTTAGTTTTACCCATGGTGGAAATTTCATTTCATCTGGCATGGGGGGTGCCAGATGAGTTGCATGTTATACAATGGTGTCATTTTAGTGCATTTTATCAATGAACTGTATTAAAAAGATGTCATTTTGGTGTGTTTTAAGGAATGAAAATGCAAAAGATGTACCATAATATCGCTGTTTTAAAATAAAGTTGTAATTTCATACGCTGTTGTAAGAAAATAGTTACGGAAGTAATGACATAAATTTTCATGGGAAAAAGTTGGATATTTGTCTAGCTGCGATAACAGTAAATTAGAAAGATGCCCTTCAATTTTCTGAATATCACCTGTTACTTTAACCATCTCTTACTTCCCTCTACGAAACTACAGAAGGACTAACAATATTATGATTGGCCTGACATGGTGTGTGGATATATGAAACAAGGATCTTACTATATAAGTAGATTATCCTTAAAGTAATATGCCATACTGTAAAATAGCTTGCTTTTACAAGTACCTATTCTATTTGTCTAAAGCTACAATATATGTGTGATACAATACATCCAGTTAAACTTATATTAACTTAAAGTTTATACATTTTTGTCCGACTTAATATCAAAGATTTTTTTTTTGTATCATAAGTAACTCTTTTCATAAATATATAATCTTAACAATTTAATGACAATTTAATACACAGTTCATGAACTGCACTAAACACCTAAGAAATATCTGTATAAATTATATATATTAACAACTTTGAGTGTAGGACAAAAGCCCTCCCGGACAAAAGCCCTCTCGTCAAAAAGTGACAAGGCGGACAAAAGCCCTCCTGTGAAAATGACAAGGCGGACAAAAGCCCTCCCGTGAAAATGACAGGGCGGACAAAAGCCCTCCCGTAAAAATGACTTGGCGGACAAAAGCCCTCCCGTGAAAATAATAGGGCGGACAAAAGCCCTCCCGCAGCAAATACATATATGTACGTTGAATAGTTTATATTTTCTTTTCAATGCACTCAACATATTAAAATTGTAATCATGAATATTTTTGTTTTCCATTGGCATAAGCGTGTTTGTATGAGCTTGAGCACATTCCTGAGAGGCATCTGAATAATTAGTGCTAAAATCTGTAAGTGCATATTTATTCACGTAGATATGAAGGATTACTCCTATGTGAAGTTTATAGAGTAATAAATGATGAAAAGAAGTTAAAAATATCTAACTTAAAGTTAAAGACATTTTATAATGTGCCTTGTAATGAGTCAATTTCTTTTAAAAGTGACTTTGTTTTAACGACATTCGTGTAATAGTTACCACGTTAAACATTTCTGGAAGGTATAATTCAGAATAAAAGGTGGTTCTGGCTCATACACATACTTAGGCCAACTGAAAACAACAAGAAATATATGTAACAATTTTAATATGTTGCGTGCATTGAAAAAAACACAGGTATTCAACATACATATTTATTTTTGTTACGGGAGGGCTTTTGTCCGCCTTGTTAATTTCACGGGAGGGCTTTTGTCTGCCCAGTCATTTTCATGGGAGGGCTTTTGTCCGCCCTGTTATTTTCACGGGAGGGCTTTTGTCCGCCCTGTCATTTTCACGGGAGGGCTTTTGTCCGCCTTGTCATTTTTTGACGGGAGGGCTTTTGTCCGGGAGGGCTTTTGTCCGTTTCCCAATAACTTTATATAAGTTTTCTGTGTATGGCCCTTTAATATCTAACCAATTATCACAATTCAGACCTTGCAGGCATTTTGATCTGACTCATTTCTTCTGATGACCAGATCTATATATTTTGTATTCTTTTATCTTAAAAACCCAACACTTGATCCAGTGTCTAGATACCGTATAAGTACTTTTTTCTGCGGGAACTTTATTTCTGCTATTTCTGCGGTTGATAACGACACCGCAGATTTAATCAAAGCACAGAAGGCGCTGAATTTGTTTGGGTCTCAGAATGTAAGAAAGGTGCAGGTTGTGAGATTATAAACCAATTTGTTTTTGTATAGTGCCACCAATGCTTTCCAGCGTTTTAATTTTAGTAAATTGGCTATAAGACTTCTTGCAACACTGATATTCAATCCAATGTTTATTTGACTTAAACAGTTTGAAAAAAAAAATGAGTTGCCTTAACTGGGATTGAACTCCAGACCTCTCGCTTCCTAAGCGAGCGCGCAAACCCCTCGGCCACGGTGAATTTTTATGTTAACGGCCTGAAGAAAACCATATTATTCTTAATTAAGGTTTGTAACGACGCTAACTGATGTAAATAATCATGGAGCTTACTATAAGAATGTTTATCTATAAAGAATAAAACAATATTAGAAATCTTCGACCATTCGGGAATTATTTTGCTTGAAAATTAATGCACTGTCATTTGACCAGCTTTACGCAGTGATCTCCCCTGAATTTTTCGGCCTTAATGTACATATAAAGGGAAGTAACCGCTACAAAAAAGCGGACTACTTTCGGCATTTGCAATTAACAGCATTAGAGTCTGAAATTTCGCTACCATTATTTGTTTGGTCTGACGACCCAAACAAATAAAAACCACAGAAAATTAAGCCTTTTGCCATGTCTACATGTATGTCGGAATATGTCAACTACCTGTATTGCATAATTACATTACCATGTACTTGCATCAGCTTTTGTAGATGGGAATTTTTCTTTATGTATTCGTAATGAATAAAATATTAGAAAAAAGTTACTTTACTTGTTATAAAAAATATCATGTTTGTATGATTTTCGCTCACCCTAAGCTTGATTTATTTTTAAATAAAACTATTATATTTTGACAGGTGAAATAAACATACCCTTTTGTATTTGTACAATATATTGTGTCTACGTGCGAATTTACCAGTTTATTTTTCACACTTCATTTTTATACACATGCAGTATTACAATTAATTGTTGTCATTGCACGGTTAATTTTGTAAAAATATCTTTATTAAAACCATCAATTATATATGTGAGAATGATGACACCGCAGAAATAAGATACGCAGAAATTTAAAACCCCTTATTTTAACCAAAATCGCAGAATATTAAGCCCGCAGAAATAAGTACTTATACGGTATGCATCAATCCAAGGGTAATAAATAACCACTGGCCCTACCCAAAGTTTAAGTCAGGATTTTAGATTTATTTCTTAAAATCAGTGTTAATTGTATCTTGAATTAACCTAAAAACATAAAATAATTAATGCCCATATAGTAAATTACCTCATGCAGACTATCATTCAACATATGTTAAAAAAAAAGGAAATTGAATAACTGTAATCATTCTTCTTACCATCTTCATTTCTGTCATTTTCTTTTTCACTTAATAGTACTATTATTAAATGTGTATGTTGTTTCCTTGACAAAGAATAATTATGATATTTAAAGTCAAGTCTTAAACAATAGAAATTCTGACAAGATCTATTTTTCTACATCTATTCCCATGAAATGTTGCAACAATACCCCTTCTGTTGACACAGCTTGTACACATTGGAACAAAAATCATCTCAACCCTAGGATAACTAAATTACCAAACAGTAATTATTATCACACCATAAAACACAAAATTAATTTCCCACAGTCCTTAGGGAAGCTCAAAATGATGTTGAGCCCAAATGGAACAATATTTGCAGATTAAAATGTGAAGCCTATTCCCAAATTATGTCTGCGAATTACTATATAAAATATTAAAAACACTAATGGACAATTCAACAAAAAATTGGGAAAATATAATTGCAACAAAATTGGAAAAAAGTTATTTGATTAGAATAGTCCCATGGAAGTGTTCTCGGAAGTATTCATTGGAGATTTTAGAAACAATTATCATTGAAAGTTATAGTGTTAGTAAGACAGTCCATATATTAATCATGTGTCAACATTTTGGTGTACCCTCCTAGGAAATCTAACTGTCACATCATCATCTGGAACATTCAATTGAATTATACCAGAAAAAAGGATAATTTTAACTAATTAGCTAATTCTTTTTCACAAACCTACCTGTGACATTTCAGGGAGAGAAAGCTAGCATGGCATTTCATTAAAAAGCCATATACATCAGGCTCCATCTAATTAAAAAATATATATATATATGAGGATAAAATAATTTATTAATATGTCATGTCAATCAATTTTGAATTTGCTCTCATCAACATTGGAGCACTATAACAAGCCTTGGATTTATGCAATACTTCAATTAAAATTCTGTACAACAAAGTCCAATACAATTTCAGGCTGGGGCTGTTCACTGTAACCGCCCATTAAGCTCCCTTAATTTTTCTTGTTTAAGCTCACCATTGACAGAAAACATTAAGGTTGTGTGCATTTTTCTATCCCACTAACAACATGTATCATCTTCAAGGTTGGTCTAGAAAAATGTCTGTACAAAATGTACCACTAAACCGCTTTTGTCAGACTTGGTTGGTAGTCTTGTCCGGATTTACTTACTTTACATACTAAATGTTTCTAGAAGAAGACCTTTGTAGCTGCTGACAAACGTTCAAGATGCACTGTGCAGATTTTTCCAGGCGCTTTGAATTAACATTGCATTGCAACTATCTATCCAACAAACACAAATAATGTTAAATTTTAGCTGGACTAGAAGAACATAACTTGGATTTTACTTAATTAACTTCTGTTGAAATTTTGACCATATCCATGATTGAATCAAGTACTTTGGATTCAGATTATAAAGTTCAACATTAGTCACATTCAATTAGCAGCACCATTGCCAAGGTTACCATTATGAGTTATTCAACATGTACTGTAAAGGTTCTGTATTGAACAACATTAAATAAAGAATATTTACAATATCTTTAATAAATCATACATTGAAATTTCTAATCTTAATGAAGGTAAATTAAAAATGAAGGAAGACAACATGATAATTATTAGAAAGATAGGACGTATCAACAAATCTGGGTAATCTGGATCATCTCTTGGACCAGTGCAGTTTTTGCAACCATATGCTTTATACAAACAAAGGGAATATGACATTTAATATAAGTGTTACAAGATAACCATGCAAACAAAAAATGATTCTCTTTGAGACTGTTCTCATTTTAGGTAAATGATAAAAAAAATTATTGTATTTGTATAGTTTCATTACTAAATTTATGGAACAAGTTGAATATATCTATATTTCACCTACAAATTTAGTAAATCACTAGTGGACATAAAAGGCAGTATGAAGTTTTAACTCATAGTTTTCCTAAAGGCATAGTCACCATACTGTTGCCTATCTAAATGATAGTGACCTATGTTTTAACGCTTATGTGTTTTATTATAGTTGTTCACATTCCATTGGCACCATATTGTATTCTACCAATAATTTAAATCATTTAAACTGCTCAATAAACACTAGGGCAGGCATGCAATATGTTGTATATTGTTTATGATATGGCCTTGTTATATTTTACTATAATTCTTACTTCAGCATTCACTAAGCTTAGTGGTTAAGCTTAAGTCTTTGAACAATTAAGTGTTTTTACCACTGTTGGTTCGAATCCCACAAGGGAGTCTGGACTTTGTCATTGAGGAAGATATGCAGCTAGCTACATGTTACACATATGCCTTTTAAAGCCTTTTCATCCCCCCCCCCCCCCCCCCCTCAAAATAGTGAAAAACACTTGGTTTCCATTGAGAACCATTGAGAAATATTGTTAAAAAAAGTGATCCCTTTTTGGGGCCGCTCCCTATCCAAAAGATACATCAAGGGGGTGAGAGAGGAGGGATGTGCCCCCTTCTGCTTGGGGGGTTTGAAGGGGGCAGCAGCCCATCTCATCTCCAAGAAAATTTTGAACTTGTGAGAGGCCAAAAATTGCCTTGAGTCGATCTTAAGGTAATTTGTAACCAACGCTGAAAAGCCTTTGACTCTATCTCAATCCAGGACTTTGAAATCATTTTTGATGGAAAAAATCAACGTAAAATAGTGATTTTTGGCAATTTTGAGTTGTCCCCTCATTGCCATGGTAACAGGAATTTAAAGACTGAGCGTGCCATTACAAAGGCATGGTCCAGTCAACATTTGTGCCAAGTTTGATCAGTATTTCAGCATTTTTTTATAGTTTCATAGCAATTTGAACTTGTAACAGGAGGTCTTTCAATGAAAACAGACATTTTTCACATAATAGGTCAAAGGAGGTTCTAGTGATCTTTTTTTGAACAGACAGACAAAACAGGCAGACACACACTTGAAACCTTGTCTTGTTTCATTGGCAAGACTTAGTAGTCTTTTTTTTTTCTTTTAAATATGAAGAACAAAAATCTTTTAAAGCATTTACCTGAAGTATATCAGTCATTTAATTTTTTATCAATTATGTCATTTATAATGCAATTTCTTTTCTAAGGAAAACAATATGCTTATTTAAAACTGATAGATAAAAAAACAGAAAGACAATGAATAATAAAAAGGTGTCTTAACCAATGTAATATAACAAGAATTTCTATAAAACAAAAATCCCACCTTTTTATTCATTAGGTTTGATTAAACACAATATTCGTTTTTCGCTCATTCTCTTTAATAACAATTTTCCCGAACTTTTTCTCAGCTTTGTACACCCTGTCTAGAACTTCTTCATCAAAGCTAAGTCGGGCTAAGCCACTAAAGACCCAATCAGAGATTGAAGGGAAAACTGAAATCCCGGGAACAATTTGTCTAAATTACCTATCCGACCCAATACAATTAGATGGTACAACTTAGTGATTAATTTCTCAGAAGTAAATACCATGGCCTTGTCAACAATGCTACTTTATCAATATTTCAGAAAATTGCGGCCCACCAATTACATAGAAAACGAATCATACTCTTGACTGCTGAGCCTGCAAAAATGTTATGATATATAGGATAATAATTGCAGATAAGTAATTTGTTAATTAGAACTCAGTGATCGGTCCTACGAAATCAATTGGGCATTCGTTTCAATCAGTTTTGTATTGGATGTGTTCATGTTTCACCAAATTGTCGGAAAATTAACCAAATCGCCGGTGGAATTGTGCACAACCTCTCAATGATAGAGATGAATGACTATGATTGGTTCAATACCTTTTACCCACAATTCCAATTTCCCAATTGCTGATTGCAGAGTCCAATTTGCTGAATGTTTTAACCCCCATGATGAAAAGACTTTTCCAATTACGGCTCAATTTTTTGCAATTATTGCAAATGTTGATTGTTGCTAGAAAATTGAAAAGTTTATTTTCACGATGCAATTATTGTAATGAAGGTTATTGATAAGTTTTTGAAGAAAGCTAGATCAATATTCCTAATTCGTTTTAAGACACGAATAGCTTGCTGATAGCATATTCGCCGATTCATCTTCTATGGGACGACATCTACTTACGAAAAACAGTTTTGAAAAGTAATAAATACCTATTAAAAATTGTAAAGGGACAAAACATGCTATATATTACATGTAGAAATGAAAAGTCATTTGTTTTGGAAAAGAAAATTTATAAGTTTCTTGACAAAATATGAAAGGAAAAGTAATATAAAAGGTTTACATAGTCTCATCACTTCAAAATAAATATATTTCAATATTAATACAATGATAAACATGTTTTTGGTGTGTTTTTTGTTGTTGTTTTTTTGTTCATGTTGCTAAATAAATCATTAGCCATTTGTGTTTATCTCCCTTTGCCACTTAATTGAAATTGTTAGTTAATAGTTAAATACTAGCAAAAATTGCTTTGAATAAAATGCTCTCAAGAGAGGAAATTTGTTTTATATGTCATGACTCATTAATCTTGCACAAAACAATCAGATATAGAAGTCAATTATGTAATTAAATTATTTATTTGTTTTCAATTAAACCTTTGAAGTTATAAATATATAACACACACACATCAGTTCAATTTTGAATCATTTAAAACCAAGCTTCAAATTTCACAATAATTATATAGTATATCATATCAATAGGATGTTTTAAATGAATCATTTTAATAGATAATGAGATATCAAATAGGCAACACCACCGCGTCACAGTCTCAAATCACCAAACAAAAATGCACAATTTTACAGCGATACATTTATTATACATTAAACCGCAATTATTTTCAACATTAACAATACAGAGACAAATCAAAACACACTGAAACATTCATTAAACAATAGTTGTTTTCAATGATACAATATCACTTCATGTTTAAAAGTAAATCAATTTAGTTTTAACCTGATGATATTTATTTCTGCCAAACTGTGATTATGGTATATGAATCACTAGTGAGTTAGTTTCTTGGGTTTACCAGTACTGGTATCATATGAGACAACATGGTCTACATTCCAGTAAGACTTAAACTTATAACCAAGATTAAAGTGGATCAAGAAGCAGCCACAAAACTACTTGTGGTGGTGTTGGTAGTTTACCCCCCAGAATCACGGCAATAAGCCACATTGAAGATGGCAGAGTAGAGTTCAGCCTTGGCAGGCTGTCAAGCATTTAACAAGTTCTAGTTGCCTTCACCTTCCCAAGGAACTGATAAATTTTGAAAATGTGATAGCAGATGTACAATGCCAATGACCGTAGAAAAGATTTCATTATCAATTACAATGATAGTGACCTGCACCATCCAGGAATCATACCCAGGTCACCTGATTTACTGTCCAACATTCTAACAATTAAGCTAACTGGACAATTATCCACCAAACCACTAAGTAATTTCTTCCCTTATATAGATAAACCATTTCAACCTTTGTATCAGTAAACCCAAAACATGCCCAAATATAAAAAATTCAAATCAAACATGTATCTTTATCAGTATCTGTCTGTGCAACAAACTTGGACTGAAACTTAAAAATCTGGCATTTCTAAAAAATATTAAATATCTGTGAATAACTTCAATATATCTTATTACAATTTTATTAACATACTAAACCAACTCATTTTCATCAGTTAAAGAAATGAATTCAACAATGCAAATGATTTTTGATCAACAAAATATTTTAAAAGTATATTATCTATTATTACTGGCATCATAATTGTAAAATTTGTTGTTTCATAGAATATCATAGTTTCTGTTCAGATAGTTCCTCCTTGTATCTCTCCCTTTAAATGCTGTCACAATAAGACTTCCAGTAATATACTGTGCATCATATCAGAAATTTCTGCAATCGAAGTGGGGATGAACCATGGCCACAATTTATCGCACCTTATAATTAACTTGTGGTAATTTTCAGCACTTCTGCAAATCATTTTGTCAAATTTAATCAACACTAGAGCACAGATAAGATCCAGCTTCTGCTAGGCTAATAGCAGTCCTCAACAATTTATACAATCTTCGATTAATACATATTTTCACAAGAGTCTGCAAGTCAATAAAAGTAAATTGAAAACAAGCAACATTTCCTCACAGTGGCAATTAAACTTTCCTAATTGTGTTTATTCAATGGATTAAATCTTACCATTTGGACACCCCAATGATTAATGTCTAGCACTGTGAAACTTAAATTTCATTCCAAATTAAGTCAATTTGCGAATATCTTCATTCAAAGATGGGTTAGGTTACCTTATTTTCTAACTAATCAGTGGAAAATCTCCTTCTCTATCTTGGGACACAAAAAATAAGTTTCACGAAGCAGGAACTTTCAATTAAGGTCTAACGACCTAGGACATTAATGTTTATTATCATATTAGAACATTTGTTGCTATCTTTACACTGAAGTAGGTTACAGTTACCTTAATTTACCACCAATCAGTTACAATATCTTAATTAAGGCATTGAGACACTCACAGGGAAAACAGGAACTTAGAAATTACCCATAATTGTTCCAATCAAAATATCCAATTAACCCCATAGAACCCTATTACTGTACTACAATAGTGTCCAATCATCGTCCAATTAGTACAAATAGGCAAAATTTGTCTATATTGACAAAGAATTACTTGATTTTGTAAAGGATAAAAATCCATCTCATTTACTGTATATAAATGTAAACATAATCAAATGATCAGTTTTCATATTATATAATACAGTAACTATAATGTTTGAGTCACCAAAATATACAGCCAGATAACTGAACATAATCCTGTGTTTTAACAATCTGTATTATCTCCCTTTATAGAAGAAAATAAAATAAAACATACCTTCCATATGATTCTGTTGTTGTTGTTGCATGAAATCTCCATTTTCTTCTGTGGTCTCATCTGAAATGATATAAACAAACTTGAATGATCATTTTCTTGTCCAGAACTAGAACTATCGCTGAATGCGATTCATACCCCCACCAATGTCCTTGACAGAAGACAACTTGGAAAGGTGGTTAAGGGAATAACTTAAGTGGCACAAATACATAAAAAAGAAATTATCTCTGGTGAAAAAAGACTAATTGTACAGGTAATAGTAAAAATATCTATTATCAAATCATGTTCGAAACAGTTACAAATAACCTTTCATTTTCCCAATATACTAAACTTTTTTATAAGTCAATTTTTGACCTTCAAGTGTGGCCTTGACCTTCAGCTGGCACAAGGGTATGATGGGTTTTGCACATCGCCCAATTGGAGTGAACATTTGAGTAAAGTTTGAAGAAAATCCTTCCATTAGTATAGAATTTATAGAGCGGACACAACATATTGTCTAGTATTGATTGTATGTAAATTTAAACTTAAAAAGGGGCATAACTTTGTCAAAATGCAATACAGAGTTATGAAACTTGACCTGCATATCGTAAATGTGACACCTCATATATCTTTTAAGTTTCAAGCAAATACCTATGCTAGTTTCCGAAATATTCAAGAACATGTTTTTAATCTAAGAACATTTTTCTAAGTCAATTTTTGACCTTCAAGTCTGACCTTGACCTTTAGCCTGCACAAGGTGACATGGATTCTGCACATAACCTTGTTTAGGTGAACATTTGAGAAAAGTTTGAAGAAAATTCTTTCATTAGATATAGGATTTATAGAGCGGACACAACATATTGTCTAATATGTGATTGTATGTAAATTTGAAGATTAAAAAGGGGCATAACTTTTGTTAAAATGCAATACAGAGTTATGAAACTTGACCAGCATATCTTAATTGTGACACTTCATTTTATATTTTAAGTTTCAAGCAAATACCTTTCCTAGATTCAGAAATATTCAGATATATGTTAAAATTAAAGAACATTTTTCTCAGTCAATTTTTGACCTTCAAGTGTGACCTGACCTTAAGCCGGCAAAAGAGTGACATGGGTTCTGCACATAACCTTGTTGAGGTGAACATTTGAGCCAAGTTTGAAGAAAATCTTTCAATAAGTGTAGGACTTACAGAGCGGACACGACATACTGTGTAATATTTGATTGTTTTATATTTGACCTTCAATTGTGACCTTGACCTTGAGCTGACACATGGACAACATGGGTTTCTGCACATCCCATTGTTAAAATGAACATTTGAGCCAAGTTTGAAGAAAATCTTTCAATTAGTGTAGGACTTACAGAGCGGACACGACATATTGTGTAAATTTGATTGTTTGATATTTGACCTTCAATTGTGACCTTGACCTTAAAATGACACATGGGCAACATGAGTTCTGCACATCCCCTTGTTGAGGTGAACATTTTTAGCCAAGTTTTGAAGAAAATTTTTCAATTATTGTAGGACCTACAGAGCGGACACGACATACTGTCTAATATATGATTGTGTTTGATATTTGACCTTCAATTGTGACCTTGACCTTGAGCTGACACATGGGCAACATGGGTTCTGCACATCCTTGCTGAGGTGAACATTTGAGCCAAGTTTGAAGAAAATCCTTCAAGTGGTATAGGAGTTATAGAGCGGACACGAAAATGGAGACGGACGGACCGACCGACCGACCGACCGACCGACCGACTGACCGACCGACCGACGCGACAAAGCGAATCCATTATAGCCCCCCCCACATTTTGTGGTGGGGGTATAATTACCAATAAATATATATATTATATACAATAAGTGAGCAACTTTCAACATATACATGCATGTATATTTGACAATTAAGATGCTCACCTGTATAAACCAAACATACAAATGTGACAAAACAGGTCTATACTTTTTGTTCTCAAATCTGTTTGGCTTTCTTCTTACAAGAATGCCTTTTAACTATGTTTTCAAACATTTGAAAGGACTGTTTGACACTTCATTGTAATGGTTGAGGCACAGACTTACAAGGGATCAGTTAAAAAGCTGAAAGCAATGGTGTGAAATATCATATTTTTTATTGAGAATTGCATTTTATAAACTACTTTTCAATGTATCAATATGTCACGTGATCATGTAAAGTGTAAAGCACGATTTTTTTCAGTGATGTAAATTTCGGATTTAATAACATTAAACATCAAAATAATGGATTATTACTTAGTGTAAATGAACTAAACTACATATCTTCATGTCGGATATAAACAATTTAACTAAAAGGTTAAGTATATATCTCATATTGTTAATTGCTAAATCTCATGAAGGTATATTGTTAATAACTTCTCTGAAAAAATTTTGTACTGTTTTATGAACAATTTATTGTAAAATGTCTTACACTTTACCTATATTATTCAATAATGGCTATATGCTATATGTAGTTTAATGCCAAATAAAATATTGAATTGAATTGTATTATTTTGTAGAAGGAATGGGTTTGCATGAAGTATGTTTTTATTTTATTTTATTTTTTTTGCATTATACCAGGATAAATTGTGGTAAAACTTTACTTTGTGATTTATTGTATACACATACAAGGGCACTGATATATTTGAAATGTATTAGTTTCAAAATTAAGTTTTTTTTTAATTTATTGTTTGTTTGATTGGGTTTTATGTCACATCCACACAGTATAGGTCATATCGCGACATTCCAGCTTTACTGGTGGAGGAAGACCTCAGGTGCCCCTCCGTGCATTATTTCAGGCACAAACAGGCACCCGAGTAGAACCACCGACTTGTTACCTGTTAATTAACAGTTACTTATAATAAATAATTAACAGTTACTTTTATTCTGCACCATACAAGCTAAAACAGTTAAGTTATCATTTTAAACTATTACCTAAAAGTCTACCAGAATTACCTTTTTTATTGGCATTAAAATAAAATGTACCATTATCCCAGACGTACCAAGATATTTAAGTGTTTATATAATATTACGGTAAATTGGGAGTTTCAGATCATTATATTTGTAAGTAAAGTCTGCGGTTGAGTTCAGGTTTAAAGTCACCCCACACCCCCTCTATGCAGTTTTTACCTTCTGCATATGCTAACTTTTTATTTGATATAAATTTTTTATGCTTAGCTGCCGTTTGGAATCATTGCCAGTCATTTTGTATGTAATAATGGTGAGTTGTTTTTTTTTTTAGTTCATGGTAAGTTCTAAATACAAGGAGGTGAACAGTTAAAGCTTTATTTTCTTAGTTTTTTACAGACTCATATATCACAATATCTATTTCTAAAGTCAAATGAAGAAATATTACAGAGAGTGCACCCATTGTTGTACATGTCAAACAACATTAGTAAGAAGAAAATAAGAAGGTTTAGACTCCTGTATCGCTCCAGTAAAATAATACTGTTTTATAAAAGCCAAAAGGTTTTATGACATTATATTTCATCCTTAGTTTATACAAATTTATTTTAGTTTGATTGTGTGTGAAGCTATAAGCCTATTGAAACACTCTCGAATCCATTCCTGGAACGAACAGTTACACTAAGCAATGAATGTAAAGTTTCTAGTTCAAGGAAACAACAGCTTACCTCTAACAGGGTTTGAACCCACAAGGTTAGCATTCCTTAGATTACTAATTGTCTGATGTGTTAACCACTTGGCCAAGCACCACCAATCCTTAATGACCCAATTTTAATCTTTACATTTATATGATCTGATGGAATACTGCAAAACCATAACTCCAAGTACAAAACTTTTAAGGTTATCAATTCACAACCTTAAGAATAATAACGTTTGAATTTGGTATAGATTTTTAATTTAGATAAAAATTATTCTGCAAATTTATCCGCATTTAATTTATTAAGTACTTAAAAATCAGACAATTTTATTTTTAGACCTTTACTGCATTGTGCCTTTACTTTCGGTGTCTGACCTAGTAATCTATATACATGTAAATTATTACAAGAGATGGCTATTATTTGATTTTGACTGGTGCATTTTATTTTATTTTATTTTTTTTACAAAAGGGTGCATTATAACAACATTCTAAAATAATTAGGGGATAAAAACATAAATATCGGGGGTTTTAAGTTTTTAAAAAAATTTTTTTTAAATAAAAAAAAAATCCTACGGGAACACACTTTGGGAAAGAAACCTTTTTTGAAATTTTTTTTAAAAAGAAATTTTAATGGAAAATAAAAAAAAAACCCCTTTAATAAAAAATATTGTCTTTTTTTTGTTTTTAAAATTTTTGTTTGTAACTCTAAAAAAATTTTCGCAATGACCTATTTTCCTGTTTGTTTTTTTTTTTTTACAGTTCCTTTTTTTTAAACTCAATGACAAAAATTTTGGGCCGTGCCCCAAGACAAAACCAACTAGGGGGCTTTTTTGGGGCCCAGCAGGGGACCCAGGACCCCCCCCGCGCATTCACGCAGTCTTTTTCGGGAAACCCCCGGCTTTTTTGGGCTACCTTTTTCTTTTAATTTGGGTTACAGGGTTTTTGCAACCCGAACCCCCAATGGCCCCTGATCAGATTTTGAAAGGGAAATTGCATCCCTGGTCGCAAACCCCATTTACTTGGTTTTTTTTGTCATGGCGAAAGCTAAAATTATATTTACAAAAGGGCGGGGGACCAAAATGTGAAAGGGGGGTTTAAAAAGTTTTAAATACTTTTTAAAGGCCACCCCGCTAGGGGACGGGGAAAAGATTGTTGCTCTTTTTATGTTATTTTTTTCACCCCCACAGGACCTAAAATTAAAAACCCTTATTTGGCAATTTTTTTTTTTGCCCCCCCGGGAGTTTAAAACTAGTTTTTTGCCATATAAAGGGTAAAAAAAAATGGTGGGTAACAAAAAAATAAAAACCCCTAAACCCTTTTTTTCCTAAAAAAACCCACAACTCAAAAACCTTTCCCAAACAAAAAAAAAAATTAAAATTTTATTTAAAAAACCATCATAGCAATCATTGAAAATTTTAAAGCTGCTGAGACAAATATAAGGGACATTAACTATAGCAGAATCTTGTCAGTTTACTTTCATATCTATTCTTGATGTACGAGTTTAATAAACGAAGAATTACCATTATACACATTATAACAACCACTCAAATATTGTTTAAAGTTTCAAACAGAAAACAAATTAAAGCATGTAATTAAAACATATCTCTGTGGAGGCAATTTAATCATTTCTCAAACAGTATTCTGGCAAAGACAAAATTAAAATACTTGGTGCAGATGTATCAATGTTAAAATGATAATTGGCAATTATGTTGATGTTTTTTTCAATTTCAGAAAAAATTATCAGCAACTAAAGCAAACCTTTCTGTTATCAGTAAAATAGGAACCCGGTTTTTATAAGAAAGTTTATAATCTGACAAGTGCACAGTTTAGACTTAGGGGGTTTTTTTTTTTTAAAATTTTTCACACCAAAATTTTAACCCTGCAAAATTTGGAAAAAAAAAACTGGGGTTTTCCCGTTTTATCAGAAAATTTATAAAATTTTAAATGATAGGAAATGTTTAGGGTTTAAAAAAAAATGCCCAACCTTTTTAAAATTTGGGGGACCAAAAATTTAATAAACAAATTTTTAAAAGTTCTTACCCGAAATGTACGATCTTCAACAGAAAAACTTGGTTTCTTTTTTTGATAAATTTTTTAAAAAACTTTTTCCAAGTATTTTTTTGTACTCAAAAATGATTTAAAAATACATATAAAACTAAAAAATGGGGGTTTTTTTTTATATTCTGTAAGGGTTTCCCAAACCCTATTTGATAGATTTTAAAAAAAAAAGGGGGGCAATGATGGCTCTAAATCGCCTAAAATCTAAAACCTCAATATAAAAACTCGCCATGTTAAGGAACAAGTAATACACACTAGAAGATGTTAAGATATGTTATGATATCCAAGCTGACTAGCTCTTTGGTTTTTTAAAAAGTAGATTTTTTTTATGTTTTTTCTTTCGGTTGCCATGGCAACCATAGTTCTGCACGGAATTAAATTCTTTGAACAATATTTAAAGGTAACTACCAAAGGAATATTCCTTTGAAGTTTGGATGAAACTGTCTTAGTGTTTTATTTGGAGATGTCGTTAAAAGTAAAAGTTTACAGACAGAAGATCACAAAAGCTCACCTTGTCACTCCATGACAGAAGAGCTCAAAATACATTGTCGAATACAACTTAAATATAAACAAATTGTCATATCTTGTTATTAAAAATATAAGGTAAATTAAATTAATATCAAACTTTTTTGCCTCTCTGTCAAATACAACGGCGGTTACTGGTTCTTGATTTTTCTAACCGGTTTTCGTCTAAAACCCGACTGTTCCGTTTTAACGGATAAACATGATATCCCTAAAACTGGCACTTATATGTTATTGACATCACCATATCAATGACATATAACATCAAAATTTCAGACATTGTAAAATCCTAACACTTTCTTGGCAGGTATATTTTATCATAGAACTCATTTTATTTATACACAAGAATTGAAATGGGTGTTTGACACACAGTTTCATTTCTAAAACTACTAAAGTCTGTAATTCTAATAAAGACTATTCATCCAGCTGTTCTTTGCTATATGAGAAATTATTAATTTTGATAAAGACATATAAATCAAAGCAGTTTTAGAAATAGCATTTATAAAGTTTCATTTGAGTATGAAACAAAATATTTTGGTGGGGTGTTTTATTATTTATGGAGTATTTTAAATGGCAATTTCAAGCAAATAATACTGGTATTAAAACTGGTATTATTAATTCTTCTGTACCTGTAAACAGATAAAATATTTTGTATCAAAACCATTTCAAAGTCTTTCTTTGCACTTCAGTTATTTCTGTGTGCTCAAATGATTTGCCTTTGTCTAAAATGTCACTTTAAATTGAGAGACAGATAAACTGTGAACACATCTATGTGAGATAACTAAACACATATACTTTATATAATGAGATAAACTGTATACACATGTACTTGAGATAAACTGTATACATGTATACTTGAGATAAACTGTTTATATATTTACTTGAGATAAACTGTTTACACATCTACTTGAGATAAACTGTTTACACATCTACTTGAGATAAACTTGTTTACACAAAGTCATGTACTTGAGATAAACTGTATACACATGTACTTGAGATAAACTGTATACATGTGTACTTGAGATGAACTCTTTATATATTTACTTGAGATAAACTGTTTACACATCTAATTGAGATAAACTGTTTACACATGTACTTGAGATAAACTGTATACACATGTACTTGAGATAAACTGTATACACATGAATTGGAGATAAACTGTATACACATGTACTTGAGATAAACTGTAAACACATGTACTTGATATAAACTATATACACATGTACTTGAGATAAACTGTATACACATCTACTTGAGATAAACTGTTTACACATCTACTGGAGATAAACTGTAAACACATGTACTTGATATAAACTATATACACATGTACTTGAGATAAACTTGTAAACACATCTACTGGAGATAAACTGTATACACATGTACTTGATATAATTGTATACACATGTACTTGAGATAAACTTGTAAACACATGTACTGGAGATAAACTGTATACACATCTACTTGAGATAAACTGTTTACACATCTACTGGAGATAAACTGTATACACATGTACTTGATATAACTGTATACACATCTACTTGAGATAAACTTGTAAACACATCTACTGGAGATAAACTGTATACACATGTACTTGATATAACTGTATACACATCTACTTGAGATAAACTTGTAAACACATCTACTGGAGATAAACTTGTAAACACATGTACTGGAGATAAACTGTATACACATCTACTTGAGATAAACTGTTTACACATCTACTGGAGATAAACTGTATACACATGTACTTGATATAACTGTATACACATCTACTTGAGATAAACTTGTAAACACATCTACTGGAGATAAACTGTATACACATCTACTTGAGATAAACTGTATACACATCTACTTGAGATAAACTGTTTACACATCTACTGGAGATAAACTGTAAACACATGTACTTGAGATAAACTGTATACACATCTACTTGAGATAAACTTGTAAACACATCTACTGGAGATAAACTGTATACACATCTACTGGAGATAAACTGTATACACATCTACTGGAGATAAACTGTATACACATCTACTGGAGATAAACTGTATACACATCTACTGGAGATTAACTGTATACACATGTACTTGAGACAAACTGATTACATGATATTTGAAATCTATTTATCATTTTGTAGTTTGGTTTGTATTGTTCTAACATAAAACCAATGGCATGTCTGACTTTTACTGATTTTTGAATATTAACAACAGATGACTTGATAGGTTGACCAAAAATAGCACTATCAAATTGTTTTAGACAGCAGAAAAGTTGGTGAAACTTAGATCTTTCAATATATAACAAAAAATATCTGAACTTGATTCAGACCAGTCCTGTATATTGTACATTGTAATTCTTACACAATCTGTTGCATTCCTTATATCAGTATAATAAACAATTTTAAGATATTTTTTAGTAAGAAATAGCTGTTATATTTTTTTTTTTACTAGCTCATTTGCACAGAAATTTTTATATGGGTGACTGGTTGTTATACAAAAGTTTACACAAATGTTATTAAAGTAGAAACTGACACCCTTGTTTTGTCTTTAAAATATCTATAGTAGTAAAATATTGTTGCTAGATTCAAATAAACAAGAGCCATGTCAACATGGCCATCCCCCGCTGAATGTGTTTGCTCATTGGAAGAATGTATATGTAGTAGAGCAGAATAATTCCATTTTAAGAGGTCTTTTGGTAATGAAAACTGATGGCTATAGTGATTACAGATTTGAAACCTATGTGAATACTGATGGCTGAAAATAACAAAGGGCAATAACTCAAAAATAATGCAGGGTAGGTTATCATTCTTGTGTGCTGCATACCTCCTCAGTAAAATCTATCCACCTATGAAGTTTAAAGTTGATACCTCAAATACTTTTTGAGATAAGCTCTGGACAAAATAGCATGAAAAATAACAAAGGGCAATAACTCAAAAATTATAAAAGGTAGAGTTATCATTCTTGTGCAGTGCACACCTCCTGAGTGAGATCTATGCACCTATGAAGTTTCATTTTGATATCTCAAAGGCTTTTTGATTTATGCTCTGGACAAAAATCAATTTTGAAAAATAACAAAGGGCAATAACTCAAAAATAATGCAGGGTAGAGTTATCATTCTTAAGCACTGCACTCCTCCTCAATGAGATCCATCCACCTTTGAAGTTTCAAGTTGATACCTCAAATACTTTTTGAGATAAGCTCTGGACAAAATAGCATGAAAAAAAAACAAAGGGCAATAACTCAAAAATTGTATAGGAAAAATTGTATGCGCACAACATTCCTCCTCAATAAGATCTATCCACCTATGACATTTCATGTTGATATCTCAAACACTTTCTGAGTTATGCTCCACTCAGGTGAAAAATTAGGTATGAAAAATAACAAAGGGCAATAACTCAAAAATTATGAAAGGTAGAGTTATCATTCTTGTGCACTGCACACCTCCTGAGTGAGATCTATGCACCTATGAAGTTTCATGTTAATATCTCATAGGCTTTTTGAGTTATGCTCTGGACAAAAATCAATTTTGAAAAATAACAAAGGGCAATAACTCAAAAATCATGCAAGGTAGAGTTATCATTCTTGTGCACTGCACTCCTCCTCAATGAGGTCTATCCACCTATAAGTTTCAAGTTGATACCTCAAATACTTTTTGAGATAAGCTCTGGACAAAATAGCATGAAAAAAAACAAAGACAATAACTCAAAAATTGTATAGGAAAGAGTTATCATTCTTGCGCACAACATTCCTCCTCAATAAGATCTATATACCTATGACATTTCATGTTGATATCTCAAACACTTTTTGATTTATGCTCCACTCAGGTGAAAAATTAGGTATGAAAAATAACAAAGGGCAATAACTCAAAAATTATGAAAGGTAGAGTTATCATTCTTGTGCAATGCACACCTCCTGAGTGAGATCTATGCACCTATGAAGTTTCATGTTAATATCTCATAGGCTTTTGGAGTTATGCTCTGGACAAAAATCAATTTTTAAAAATAACAAAGGGCAATAACTCAAAAATCATGCAAGGTAGAGTTATCATTCTTGTGCACTGCACTCCTCCTCAATGAGGTCTATCTACCTATGAAGTTTCAAGTTGATAACTCAAATACTTTTAGAGATATGCTCCGGACAAAAATGTCGGACGGAAGGACGGAGACTATTTCTATATCTTCCGCCGAAAATTTTCGGCGGGGATAATAAATATGTACATATACCGGTACTTATTACTGATTGAGGTAGAAAAAGAAAATAAATCCTTTTTGTTTTATTGGGACTTAAGCCACATTTAAATCATTTATAAATTCATGATTATTACTTATTATCTGTTACGAACATTAAACTTGTCATTGTATTTCTTGATCATCATAGTCTAATCGCAATATTACTAATTTTCAAAAATATGAAATATTATCTAAGTTGCCATAGTATTATAGCATAATTATTAACATTTCTTTCTTCAAGCATTTATAAGAAAGTAATAGCATTCTTTAGTAATAGATTCTAAATTCTTTAATAACAATATATCAATAACTAACCAAACACGGAATCTTAGCGCTCAATAATGTGATTATAAAAAGTTCCCGCATTTACGTGAATGTAAAACAGGAAATTGGGTTGCTTCTCTTTGCATTAATAATGCTCCAACTAATTTCCTCCAAATTAACACTGTTTTGCGTATTTTCGGACCATTTCAATCAAAATGAAAGGTCTCTGTATCGGCTTTCATAGTCGGGGAAAATATTGCAGTCCCAATATAATCATCGGTGGGCTTAATCGGTGAATTAGTGAAGAAAATTTTCTAATTTACGATAACAATCTTATAACTGATGTCGGTTATTTATCTCAGTCATAAAACTTTGAGTTAATCAGCTTTTTTGCAATATGCCATGGATTTATAGGCAACTAAACATGTGATAAATTCTCAAATCACCTGCACGTTTCTTGTATGATCTGCGTAAATTATGTGAGTTTGCTTCAATTTTAATATCATCACTATGATTTATTTGTCTAATTAACTGTCAATCATTTTTTCGGATAAACACCATAATATGTAAAGCCGCATCGAAAATATTACACTTCCCTAAAATGGAACTATTTAATGATGAAAAATAATGAATCTGCTAGTGAGCTAATTTACTTCATGGGCGGAATTAATTTAAAAAACAAATATATTAGATTAATGCTCGTTAAATAGGCAATAAACAATGATACATGAAAATTATGTTTTATAGAAAACTGATATTTTTCTCTCCAGATTTTTTTTTAATAACAAATGTCTTCTCTGATTTAGTTCATGCTTTTGAAAATCAGTTTGCAATTAATTTTTGTTTTTCTCCTGATTTTTGTTAGGTATTTTAATGACATAAAATCTAATTAAATATTCAAATTAATAAAAAAAAAAAAGCATAAATGGTAAAATATGCACAGGAAATGTGCTATGGCTTTTACACAAAGAAAAGTTTTCCAGTACATGTGTATGTACATTAAAGATTACCCAACTTAGTGAAAAGCCAGATACCTAAGAATCAGATATCTAGTTTGCCTTTTGGTGCTGATATCAGTGATAAAGACTTTATACTGCAAGTTTGGAGCCAGTTCAGCCTGCACACATGTAACATGCTGTCTGATCAGGGTTTGTACTCTTGACCTCTCAATTTTATTATTTTGATACTGAAATTACTTAATTAAGCTCACTTAAATGAACTGTACTGTAAAAATTAACCCTTATCGTGCTAGTACTACTCATGATACATTTTTGTATTTTCTGATCGTAAGATCAGTAAATACATAGCTAACATCCACGGTCTAACACAAAATTTCCTAACAGTCCTAACAACACAAAGTAGTTCTCACTCAAAACTGCTTAAAAACCAGCAATTTAAAAGAAAGAATAATTTTTAATGTAGGCATTTAACGAATTACAGTGCATTAAAAGTTTAGATTAGTCAATAGAAATATGAGGTTACAATCACAAATTTCGCGGATGAATATCTTTTTTACCCAATGAAAAATGTTCGGCTATTTCCGTAAAGCTTCGGATTATCATGAATATCATTTTAATCAATGAAAATGCTATTTTTAGCTATGTCGATTAATGAATACTCCAGAGCGTAGTACACAAATAAATCTGACTGTCGAGTAGTGGAATATATACATGTCGGACTGTTTTGGCGAGAAGATTTTCGCTAAATTATTTTCATCAGTGTTAAACAACAGGTTTATCGTGAACAAAATACCTCGAAATTAATAAGGATTGCAAACACGAAATGGAAATTCTCAATTTAGAATTACATAATGTATTCGTTTTTATTCAAGGTACATATGTATTACTTCGCCGTGGTGCAGAGGTCATTGGTCTCGTTGAAGGTGTGAGAGGCCTATGGTTCAAATCCTAGTCGAGGCAATTCTTTTTTTTTTTCATGCAAAATTCCATATGTATCAATCTCAAACTGTTATAGAAGAAAATCAAAACGCTGTCGCTGTGTAAGATGAATTATAGTATATAAAAATAAACTTATATAGGAAAGTACATACAGATAGTCAGTATGATTTAGATTGCAAAGATCAGAAAATACCATAGAGCTGCAGCCCTTTAATTTCTAAAGGAACTAGCCCATATTCTGCTACGAAAGAAGACATTCATCTCTTTTATAGAGAAAAGTTTACAGTAAATACTGCCTGAATAGCTCCAAGGCAGGCCATGATTGTTCCGAGGAAGGCCATGATTGCATGGCTGATCTTGGTCTTCACTGGTGACAGAGGATTGAGTCACTGCCAGTTAGCTAAAGGTTAAAGGCACATTATGTCTCAGAAATCCATATTTTTTAGTTCTTTAGAAATGTTAAACATATGTTTATTAATGTTGAAATTTTGGGCAAACAAAATAGTATTTTGACTTCCATACAAAATACCAATTCACTAAAATTATATCGATTGCAAACAGAATTAAAGATGCCAAGGATAGTTCATGTCTATAGCAAAATAGTTTGTTTTTGGAAACTGTAACAATATACCAAATATAAACAGAGAAGAAAAGCATCTCTGAGGCATAATGGGCCTTTAAAGCATTTCTTGTCATGTAGGGGATAAGGACAACTCTATACACTGAGACAGACTGAAACCTAGAGGCTGGCTGATAACAGATGTAATTATTACTTACTTAAATTAAATCTGTTGTTTATTTTTAATTCTAACCTGTAACTTAGTTTAACTTCAACTTGAAATTTGTTCAACATTTTATGAAGATAAAATTCCCCATGATAATTTCTAATTTCCGAACATATTCAACAGTTTGATTAAAAAGGTATCTGGTTTATAGACTCTTCTCAAATTTTGCATTCAGGCAATTTGTGATTATTAAATGTGGGTAACAGTGTCTCAGTTATTATTAAATAGAGTATATTGTATATATTTAAGTCCCACTTAGTACAAAAAGTTGACAGCATTTTCATTTCCCTTTTTAAACAATACAAGTTAAAGAATGAAAATTTAAATTGAAAATATTTCTTCATAAAATTGTACAATTGATGTAAAAGCTGAAATGTTTAATGTTGTATTGAAATCAGTTGGTTGTTATTCTAATTCTAAGAAAGACAACTCCTACAATATGTGAAATATATGTTTAAAATAGTTATTGGATGCACTGTACATTTTGAGTGGGAATAAAATAGGCAAATTTTACTATTCTCTTTCATCAATATCATTAATTATAGTGAAATTAGAATCCAATAAATTTTCAATTTTTCATTACATATTTTAACTTTTAAAATGATAGTATTGGTTACAGAGAGAGCAAAAAAAAACCTATAAATTATAGCATGTGTGAATAACATATAAACATTGCCATTTAAAAGGAATTTTACCCGGATGGCTGTAGGAGTGGGACTGAAATCATTTCCCAAAATATTTTTCGACTGACAGGTCTCAAAATCATTTTAATTTTCTTGGAGTATTCTGGACATAGTTGTTGGCTAAATTACGTAAAAGTACTGAAACACTGTCATGTGATCTAATTTGAATACAGGAAATATAAAATGTTGCAATTGTGAAATAAAAAGAAAGCTAAAACATTAGTTCAGCAGTACAGAGCAGAAATTTGGCTACTTCCAAGAATCAGCAATGACATTTTGTGCCGCCTGATCAATGTGTGTACTGTTCATTTATCAGAAAGTATATATTTTGAATTTTACCTATAAATGATGAATGGTTTTGTCCTGATTTCAAGATGGGCAAGTTTATTTTGGATACTTAAAGTGGTCAGGGTTAAAAGTTACTTACTTTAATGCTAATACTTTTGTCTAATTTGTCTTCAAATCAAATTTCCACTTTCACATGAAATTGGTATCATAATCAAATATAAACCAGTGACCTGATTCAATGCAAAATAAACTTTTTGTATACATTGCTTGCAATGTATACAGAGTTATAGCTGTATTTCAGATTTAGTACACCTAACCTGTTTTGCTGAACAACATCCACCTTTGGATGAAACCTCGATAAAAGTAGATCCTCATTTTGCAGGATTGTCACATTAAGATCACTTTTTATTAATATACTGTTTGCATAGTGGTCAATAAGCTTTGAAAGTTCAAAACTATGCACTTTCAGTTCAAATAAACATTTTCTAAACATGAAAGCAAAAAATATGAAAATTTCTATTTCATTCATAAAAGCATTGTGTAAACCTATGCTTCAAACTTCGAATCCACGCATGCGCGTGCAAGAATGAATGAATTACGACAGACACTGTATAAAAATATGTCCAACACCCAAAATTAATATTAAATCAAACAAATAAACCTTATTTACTTTTAAATATAGACTTGCATACTTTTTCTATTTCAAACTGTTTTAGAAAACGAGCATATACAGATATATATGTCTTATTTAGTGTTATGTAACATTGTAAGCGTCTGTATGAATGGATTAAAGTTTACGTTCTGACGTATTGTCATATAATTGCATATAATAGAACCCTATCAACGTGGTGGCATCGGAGGAGTATGCAATTATTTGTCTCACACCTGCAGTGTGAAGTATTTCTGCCACTATGGTGAAATTTATCGTCCAAAAGCCATTTTCGGGAAGGGGAAGATTCGTACTCAATATTATTCGAACTAAGGATTTGTACTCAATATTATTCGAATTTAGCCTTCGTAATCGGTATTATTCGAACTGACAATCATGGAAGATATGTTTAGACCCCCCCCCCCCTGGACATTTAGATGTTGAAAATGGTAACATATCACATAACTTTATCAAATGGAAGCGGCAATGGAAATTTACTTTACCAGTGTTGACTGCCAGTGGAAATGCTGAGAAAGATGAAAAGATACAAGTAAATATCCTATTACACTGTGCTGGACCTAAACTTTGCTAAAGTTATCAATTTACATGGGAAAATGCAGAACATAAACTGAAAGTGAAAAAATTAATTGACAAAATAGAAAGCTATTGCAATCCTAGAAAAAATGAAGTGCTAGAATCACACAGATTTTGGGTAACAAATCCAGATAATTATTCATCATTTGACAGTTTTCTTACAGAGTTTTGAAAGCATGTTGAGTCTAGAAATATATTTTGAAATATGTTATTTACAATCAAATCACTCAGTCAGGCTGAGCCACCCTTAACATTTTTTTACATAACTCTTTAGACTATTGATATATATATATAAGGTAAAATTATAAGCTATATATGAGCTTATGATTGCATGGGCAGTTAAATTAAAGCCATTAGTAAAAAAAAAGGGTTGACCTGGGATAACCAAAGTGAAGAGTGAAATACGACACTCAACACAGGTACATTCTAAATATTTAGATTGATGTTTATGATCAGATTTAGCACAAATAGTAATTTAATTTCCCCTGGTACCACAAATATGAATTTATTTAGAGTCCTGAAGATCTTTTTATGATGAAATCTTAACTGAAAAACCAGGTTTAACTGAATAATTATAAAATTCCTTGCCACAATGATAACTAGAAGGTACATAAAGCCAGTCAAAAAAAATATTTCTATCCATATTCATCATTCCTGGACCTCCATCCATTTGATGAATTTCTCCAACTGGTAAATTTTTCATCTTATTATGTTTTGTTTGTTAATATAAAAGCTTTTTATGTTTATATACAGCTAGAATAGTCTGTAATGGCTAAGATAGACAGATAAGAACAAACTATTTAGTAAACATGAGTTACATCCCTTCAAATGGAGATAAAGATGAAACCCATAAGAAATTGCCATGTCTGACAGACAGCAAAATTATAAAATTCTGCAGGCTCAGTTTACTTAGGCCCATTACGAGGTAGTGGTAATAACTGTGGGTCAAAAATGAAATGATATCATTTTCAAGGGATGTTTCTGATATGATTTACTTTAAATAATGGGTCATTATCAATGAATGTTTCTTTGACTTCTATGCCCATGTGTAATAGATTATTGACATTGCCAGCTAGATAGCTCAGCTGAGTGAGTCAGTACAGCCCACATACATGTATAATATTCTGATTCAGGTTTGATTCCGGTCAAATTGCACATTTTTCTCACCCTGTGATATTTTCACCCTTTTACTTTTAGGGTCCAATATATGTTTATGATGGTACATAACTGAATCATAAGTCAATTCACTTTGTTACTTAAGTGTGCCAATGAAAAAGGAAAAATTTCAATATGCTGTGGATTATGTCAATGCATATAACTATGAGACTGAAAATATTTAAGCTGTAGAGCTGCTGTATGGTATTCCAAGGGTTCTGGGTTTTTTGGTAGTGCTGAGGTATGGTATTCTGAGTGTCTCTGGTTTGAGTTTTAGTCAGGCTGCATTTCATTTTCTCACTCTTTGATATTGATAAATATTTTCAGCTCATTATTGACTGGACTGCATATATTAATGATTTATTTGTATTAAATCAATATTGTTAAATATTTAGTTATTGTCTATATATGCATGTGACTATAATTATTTTTGATAAGGCATTGTAACAGTACTACTTCTTAATTTGACCTTTTTTGTATTGGGGGAGAAGCCCTTAATTAACTCCTTACCAGTAAGTTTTATTGTACACGATGATGATAGCTTGAAAGGATTTAGCTAAAAAAGATACTACATGAATCTTTTTTTTTCCTATTGGATTGTAAAATATTTATTGATTGTCAAAAAACTATATGGAGTTCTCCTCGGTGACATTAAACAGTCCCAGCTGGCCATACATGCAGGACCTTGCAGACCATGAGACAGGGTGGTCTGTACCAAGACAAATCCGATATCGAGACATGGTGGACAGGACAGACAGTGATGTTCAGATCCCCCACTCAGAAAGGAAGTTACTACACTCAAGGTCCTGGTCTTCAATTACTTCATTTGCTTACTTGGAGTAAAGGTGCCGGAAACAATAGTATGGTATCACAAAAAGCACAGACTGTAATAAAAGTCAAACCAAAAAAGATACTATAAACTGAATTCATAGATTACATAAAAGAAATTTATTAATTCTTTAAGTTTATAGTTAACAAAAAAAAAAGATACTGAGTATTTAATTTTGATATATAGCATATTTACACACATAAAGTGCATTATGCCATATAAATTTCAACTTAGTGCTTAAATACTTTCAAGATCCACTTGGTTGACCATAACATGTACCATACCTCATATTGTTTGTTTACAGTTTGGAATGAAAAAATGAAAGTTTATTCTAGATATTATAAAGCTTAATTTTATTAAATTTCACAAGGCTTTCAACACATCAACAATGTAATTGTCATTTTATTTTTTGAAAATGTGTTGGACTGCTGGTCTGATGCATGTAGATGCTGTGTTGGCATATAGCGATTCCCCTCTTTTGTGTGTGTGTGTGCATGCATGCGTGCATGTGTGTGTGTTTTATACATTATATAGTTAACATCTTTTGAAAACATCTTGTCCAATTTCAACCAAACTTGACAGGGTTGTTCCATGAGTAAAGGGCTTCCAAAGTTGTTCAAAGACTTAAATGAGGCCTAGAGCATAGATATTTTGCAAAAGGCATTGTCTGGTAGACATTCACAAGATTTTCACATTATACCCTGGGTGTCAAATTAGCCCTGCACTAGGGTTCATAGATTTTCCTGATATGTATGTAGTTAAAACTTAAAATCTTCTCCTCTGAATTGACAAAGACTAGAGGTTAGATATTTGTCATGAAACATTTGGTAGTTAACCTCTACCAAGATTATTCACGTTACAGCCCAAGGGTCAAAATTAGCCTCACCCCTGGGGTCATATATTAACGTTTTCCTTATATGTATATAGCAAAAACTTTTTTAAAAATCTTTTTATCAGAAGGTTTAAGGCTTAGAGCTTAGATACTTGGTAAATAATATCATAAGTACGTCTTTTACCAAAGTTGTTCAAATGTTGCCCCTAGTGAAATAGCACCAGGGTGTCATAGGTTTTCCTTAAATGTATAAACATGTATAGAAAAAAAAACTTAAAAAATATTCTCCTCTGGATTGACAAAGGCTAGATGTTTGATATTTGGCATGAAACCTTTACGTGTGTAATAAACCTCTATCACTATTGTTCAAATTATAGCCCTGGGGTCAAAATGGCTCTGCCAAGGAGTCTTTTTGGGTTTTCATTATATGGTTTGTTATATATAGTAAAAAACTTTTAGAAAAATCTTGTCTGAAGGTACAAGGTTTACCAGGCACCATGGTGTCTTAGGATTTACTTAAATGTATATACATGTATAGAAAAAAAACTTAAACAGTATTCCCCTCTGAATTGACAAAGACTAGAGGTAAGATATTTGGCATGAAGCATTGTGTAGTCGACCTCTACCAAGATTGTTTTAATTTTAGCCCTGGGATAAAATTTGCCTTGTGGGAGGGTTTGGGGGGGGGAGTCATTAATTTTCGTAATGTACTTGTAGTAGAAATTTAAGAATGTACAAGGCTAGAGCTTAGGGCTTTGATGCCTAAATTTTGTCAAGTACAAATGCTTTTATTTTGAATCAATAATTGCACTATGGAGTGCATTTTTTCCAGTGAATGCGTTTTGCATGTAACAAAAATGTTCACCTAACTTTTAAGTCTTGCTGAATGATTCAATACCACATTTTTGTAGACTACAAACCCACATGTTGGTCTTGTTTTTAAAGTAATAGATAAAATCACTGAAGACTCTATTTTACTATTTCAGCATTGTATACTGCAGATAATAAACCGGTCTTTGCAAACTGATTTCTGTATTGCTCTTCAATTTCGCAAACCATATAGTCTTGCCTGGAAAAGCACAGCACTAGTCTGTAGGAACAACACCTCTTTCTTGTCCTATTAATAACTTGAGAAGAAATAAGCCTAGATTTGTGTTCGAAATTGATTGTAACCAGAAGATGACTTCTATTGAGTTCAGTAGATTAAAATCACATGGTCTTGATGTCAAGCAATGTATACCTCAGTGCTTGCAGTGCTTTGATTTTATTTATTATTATATCTAGCAGAATATTTAATTCAGTTTCCCAAGCCGAGAAGTACATCTAATTTAGTATAATATCACATAATTATGTGGGAATCACTGTCATCACCAACATTCAAGTATATTATTACCTACTTAGCCCCAAATTTTCACATGGTACTATAAAGTTGTTAAAACAAAACAAAAAATGGATTAAATACAAATATCTAGCATTTCAAAACATAGGCAAATATTAAACAAGATGTCAGTTTTACATTATTTCATAATATTATGCTTCAGTTTTTATTATGTTTGTTTATATTATGTAAATGATTTATATTCTGCAAATTTTTTAAATAACTTTCAGTTCAAGCAAATCTCGCCAAACAAAAATAATCATCATCCAAATCTTTATCTCTTTCAATAAGAGTGATAGGGTCAAAATTAATGAACACTGATCAGAAAATTGCATTTAATTAGATATGAAAATATTGGGTACTGAGGAAGCAGAAATGGAAACTGATCAGTGCAGATGTACTTATGTTTGGGCTTGGTTGAGATTCATATTCAAGTACCTGAGATGCTTTCACAGTAACGTCTTCTTGGCACTCTTAGGGTTCTAGTGTCAGGAGAAAAAATCACCAATACAAATTCTACCGATATCAAATTTTCTCTTTTTTCAGCAGACGGCCTTCTGCAGAAAAAATATCTTGATAGACTTGTTATACACGTAATGCTATGCTTTTATTAGAGACATCAAGACCTGTCAACATGCAGTTTCAATGATGTGGATATCAGAACAGTTAAATCTGTGATAGCTTTAGGCAAGAATATCTTTAGTTATTTAATTAAGAAATAATATATCCCAAACAGTGATTTTATCGCTCGTTCTAACACTAGCCGAATTTTTCCCTATTGCACATAGAAAAACCGAAAGTGTGTGTTATTATGCAACAAAATCAGTTTGACAATTGATATTTAGATATGTGACGTAATCATTATACATGTGACGTAACCACTAAAAATGTGACATGCTGAAAATAAGTATGAAACAAATCAGGCGCAATTTAGGTTAATATTAGGTTCGGAAGCATTTATTTGTTGATGTCGTGTTAGAATGGAAATAATATAACCAAATCGGTGATTTTATCCCTTGATAAAAACACTGTCATTCCGATGCGCATCATTATATCACTCAGGCTTCGCCCTCGAAATATAATTCCTCACATCCGAACTCAAAACTGTGATTTTATTGCGCGATAAAATCACTGTTCAGGATGTATTATTTCTTAAAAAAATCACTGTTTGGAGTTCGGATGTGAGGAATTATATCATGAGGGTGTAAATTCCCTGATTTGGATATATTAATTAATTCGGTACTTACACACAGCATCAACAAATGAATGTTGTTTGTTGTACTTGATTATAAGCTAAATTGCGCCTGATTTGTTTCGTACTTATTTTCAGTGCATCACATTTTTAGAGGTTATGTCACATGTTTAATGATTATGTCATATGTCTAAATATAGAACGTTAACTGTGATTTTATATCATAATAACACACACTTTTGGTTCTTCTATGTTCAATAGGGAAAAATGCCTGTCGTGTTAGAATAATTCTTATATGTCTGCTTATCATGATCCAGGCACAAATGATTACAATACAATTTCATGTAACCTGGGTCACAGGAACAGTGTATCATTAGTCAGTCAAGTGTCAAATCTCTGCAAGAAACTGTCACAGCAAGGGACTGTCACAGCACAGGACTGTCACAGAACAGAACCATCACAGAACAAAACTGTCACAACATGGAACTGTCACAGCACAGGACAGTCACAGAATGAAACTGGATAGTCACAGAACAGAACTGTCACAGAACAAAACTGTCACAACAAGGAACTGTCACAGTACAAGACAGTCACAGAACGGAATTGGACAGTCACAGAACCGAACTGTCACAGCAATGAGATATCACAGCCAAGAAAAGTCACACCAAGGAAATGTCACAGCTCACAGCTGCTGATCAAGCTGTTTACAATTGTAATTCTAAAAGAAAAAAAAGCATTTAAAGTAAAGAAACTTCATATTAATATTCAAGCCCTTTTTCTTTAAAAACCCATAAAATAAATGATATGAATTAATTTCAGCACTTCTTTCACAAGACTAATAAAGAATCACTGCATAATTTCCAAGAAAACAGCAACAGGTAAAACAATGCACTCCTGCTTAAAAGATGGAATTAAAAGATTCAGTTTAATATGGAATTTATTTCAGAACTTTAACACCATGCTCTATCATAAATCATAAAGAAAATATATTCCTTTCTTTTCTATTAGTATCAAAAACAGCTAATGGATTTATATATTCTTAACACTTGTATATCTAATTAAATTAATAAATCTTCCAGTGCGGTTTCGTAATTTTCGTGCACACACCAACTTATTACAATGTTTTTACAGAAAATAATCCATTACAAACTGGAAATAAATTTCACTTATGATTTAAAATAAAATTATTCAAAAAAAAAAAGATTTTGAAATGTCAACTGGAATACCAAGAAAGACCATAAATGATATGCCAGAATAGCAAAAATTTATCTTTCCAATCAATTTGGGTAATAGTTCTATGGTTAAGATGTTAATGCTAAATACAGCAATTTCTTGTGGTTGTTTTACACCAATGGAATTTAGGGTTAACAAATAGATTATAGGTCAACAAATGGATTTAGGGATTAACAAATGGATTTTGGGATTAACAAATGGAACTTGGGGTCAACAAAAGGATTTTCGATCACATTCATTTTTTACTCATTGTAAATGACATCAGAATTGGTAATTCAAGTAAGGTGAGAATGTGTTCGAATACTTACATGATATAACAGGATAACTCTTTCATTATTCTGTTGTACCATTATGATATAATAGATTGAGATTAAAGTTATATAACAGTGGATATGGTCGCTGAAGTCCGAAAAGTGAAGCTGTTAGAGTATTCAAGATATGAAAATGATGTTTCAAGTTCAAATCTGAAAAGGTGCACAATTTTCTAAAACTTCCAAAATAGTTTTACAGCTTGCCAGTTTTACAGATTGTTCATTTCATTTTTATAAAATTACAATTGTGACAATCTTTCATTTTAAACCATGTGATGTTTTTTGCAAAGCTGTTTTTTTTTAACAGTTTTCAAACATATTTGAATAGTATTTGTATTCTTTTTGAAACTCTGAATTTCACATTTTTAATAATTTTTGCAAATTTGTAAATATCTACTGTCTTCTATTGCTTATTATTCAGTAGACTTCATGTTATCTATCTATCTATCTCTGAGTATTGCCAACCCCTCTCGCGAATGTTATAGGCAGGAAATTGTGCGCGTTGGGTGTGTTAGTGAAAGGTGTGAGAGAAAGTAAAAACCTGAAAATGAACATGATCAGGACAGTGAGAGACATTGAAAACTTCTAGTCATTGTTAAAATATTTTTATTAGTTTAAATTTTTTTTTATTTCAAATAGCCTTGAGTGTATGACATATGTAAGGAACTTAAGTCCAATAAGTTGAAAATATGTAAAATAAAAAACAATACAATAAAAAATGCCTTTTTCCTGGATTCGAACCAGGGTCTCTACACTCACAGTGCGAGCACTCTACCTCTGCCCTATTACACTGTAATACAGTGAATGTTGTTACAGTGGTAAAATATTAAGGCAATATATAACATGTATTATGTTTGTATTATTGACACTCATATATGTCAAAAGTGATGAAAACAGACAATGAAAGGAATAACAAATTTGTTCTATCTGAGGACAATTAAGAACAATTGAAATTTCTGGAAAATCAGACTTTTCATAACACAACATGTCTCACTAATTGTACTCCCTTCGGAGATATTGTGTACCTTTACACATGTCTAACTTATTGTACTCTGTTTTACACATGTCTAACTTATTATACTCCAGTCAGTAATATTGTGTAAGTTTACACATGTCTAACTAAGTGTACTTCAGTTAGAGACATTGTATAAGTTTACACAAGTCTAACTTATTGTACACCAGTCAGAGATATTGTGTTAAATTACATATGTCTAACTAATTGTACTCCAGTCCGAGATAGTGTGTTAGCTAACACATGTCTAACTTATTGTACATCAGTCAGTGATATTGTGTTAGTTTACACATGTCTAACTAATTGTACTCCAGTCCGAGATAGTGTGTTAGCTAACACATGTCTCTCTTATTGTACTCCAGTCCAAGATAGTGTGTTAGCTAACACATGTCTCTCTTATTGTACTCCAGTCAGAGATATTGTGTAAGTTTACACAAGCCTAACTATTGGTAATTGTAATCCAGTCAGTGATATTGTGTTAGTTTACACATGTCTCACTAATTGTAATCCAGTCAGTGATATTGTGTTAGTTTACACATGTCTAACTAATTGTACTCCAGTCCGAGATAGTGTGTTAGCTAACACATGTCTCTCTTATTGTACTCCAGTCCAAGATAGTGTGTTAGCTAACACATGTCTCTCTTATTGTACTCCAGTCAGAGATATTGTGTAAGTTTACACAAGCCTAACTATGGTAATTGTAATCCAGTCAGTGATATTGTGTTAGTTTACACATGTCTCACTAATTGTAATCCAGTCAGTGATATTGTGTTAGTTTACACATGTCTCACTTATTGTACTCCAGTTAGTGATATTGTGTTGGTTTACACATGTCTAACTAATTGTACTCCAGTCCGAGATAGTGTGTTAGCTAACACATGTCTCTCTTATTGTACTCCAGTCCAAGATAGTGTGTTAGCTAACACATGTCTCTCTTATTGTACTCCAGTCAGAGATATTGTGTAAGTTTACACAAGCCTAACTATGGTAATTGTAATCCAGTCAGTGATATTGTGTTAGTTTACACATGTCTCACTAATTGTAATCCAGTCAGTGATATTGTGTTAGTTTACACATGTCTCACTAATTGTACTCCAGTTAGTGATATTGTGTTGGTTTACACATGCCTTACTAATTGTACTCCAGTCAGTGATATTGTGTTAGTTTACACATGTCTAACTAATTGTAATCCAGTCAGAGATATTGAGTTAGTTTACACAAGTCTCACTAATTGTACTCCAGTCAGTGATATTGTGTTAGTTTACAAATTGTCTAACTTATTGTACTTCAGTTAGAGTTATTGTGTTAGCCTATATTATGTCTTATTATTTTGTTGAGAGATATTGTGTTGGTTTATAGATGGGCTACTTTTCCCCTCTTCTCAATTCCTGAATCTGCTCAACCTTCATGTTAGGTATGATAGTACATGTACAACAATTGAGCATATTTTGATTGAATGTTATTCAGCAGAATGTTATTCTACCTGCTCCCCCAAATCTGAAATAATGAGTGAGGAGAGAGGAAACTTCTAGTAACTACTTCTAACTACTTTGTAATACCAGTTCTCATACACATAGCATGACCAGACTATGTACCATGGTTAGTTATTCATCAGAGCAGCATGCCTCCATAAGAGTTAAATAAATGTTCAAAAATTTCAAACTCAAAAATATAAACAGTTTAAACAATTTAAACTCAAATAAAAACAGCTAAATAAATGTACAAATGTTTACAATCCCAGGAAAATCATGCTCAAGGTTGTTTGTTTTTTAATATAAAATAAGACATAATTTAGTGACTTTGTATTTTCATCAAAGAGTACCCTGTCACTCTTTAAGCAAGAAAAATTTCTATCTAATTATAGGTATTTCTTTGGATAGCAAGTTGCTTGGGCAACAATAAATCACCTTATATGTACACTTTTTTGGGGTTGGATTTTATATCGAAACAACACTGTGAATATGGCAACTTTCAAGCTTTATTGGTGGAGAAAGACCTCAGATGTCTCTCCATGCAGTATTTCAGGCACTTGAGTAGAACCGACATTACATTAGTTTGCTGGACTAAGCTTCCTCACATAAAATAATTCATAGTCCCTGTGAGGATTTGAACTCAAAGTGGTGAGAGGAAAATAGTTTGAAGTTGGCCAAAGACAGGGGTTAACTAGAACTGTGTCCGAAGGACACAGATGCCCCCACTGACAACATATATTTATGGTATATAGTGAAAAAATCAACAAAGGGCCATAATTCTGTTAAATTTGGTCGCAGCAAAAATTCCTTCCTTTACTTCCATCTACACATTAAGGTTGTTCATCCCTGCAAGTTTAAGCAAAATCTGCCATCCGGTTTAAGAGGAGTTGCGTTCACAAAATTTCTATATGGTATATAGTGAAAAAATCAACAAAGGGCCATAATTCTGTTAAATTTGGTCGCAGCGAAAATTCCTTCCTTAACTGCCATCTACACATTAAGGTTGTTCATCCCTGGAAGTTTAAGCAAAATCTGCCATCCGGTTTAAGAGGAGTTGCGTTCACAAAATTTCTACATAGTATATAGTGAAAAAATCAACAAAGGGCCATAATTCTGTTAAATTTGGTCGCAGCGAAAATTCCTTCCTTTACTGCCATCTACACATTAAGGTTGTTCATCCCTGCAAGTTTAAGCAAAATCTGCCATCCGGTTTAAGAGGAGTTGCGTTCACAAAATTTCTATATAGTATATAGTGAAAAAATCAACAAAGGGCCATAATTCTGTTAAATTTGGTCGCAGCAAAAATTCCTTCCTTTACTGCCATCTACACATTAAGGTTGTTCATCCCTGGATGTTAAAGCAAAATCTGCCATCCCGTTTAAGAGGAGTTGCGTTCACAAGATTTCGGGACGTACAGACGGACGGACAAGTGCAACGCTATATGCACCCCACTTTGTGGGGGCATAAAAACTTTATACAACAAATATGACAAAGTATAAGATACCTTTTTCCTGCTCCAGCAATGCTTGTACAGATTGCTCTGTTTCCAGGCAATCACTCTCATCCAAATAGTTTGACTTTGTTTCTATGGCAACATCTATCTGACATTCAAAATCGGGACAAAGGCCAAGGTCAGATGATGTTGTATTTGGCTCAAGGTCAGCAAAACTAATTTCCTGTTCTGGTTCACATTTATCCATTTCCATATTTTTTATTTTATTAATTAATATTTTCAATTTGTTAATTTTGTAAATCTTTTTAACTATACCTCCTGTACAATTGTGATTTTATATTGATTATTATAAATAGTGTTACTCTGATGAATTCAATTACAGTTATAATTTAAACAGACATACCACATACTTCTAACTATAAACAGTCATTTATAAACTACATGTAGTTAATTAAATATATTAGTAAAAAGTCATTATGCAATTTTAAAAATACTTTTATTGATTAATGCAGTCACTAGAGTATGGATTAACCAGATTTTTCTGATCTTGCCCAATTAGTAGCCATAATTAGGTATAAGACTTATTTGTATACAATCGAAATCCTTAACGAGGTAAGAACACTTTGACTTAGTAAAATATTCTTATTTCCTAAAACGCCTTGGCTTTCTTTATTTATGTTAATCCTGCCTTAATCCAGATAATCCAAAATATCTCTCTCTAGAGATTTAACCAAGCTATTTAAAAACAATGTAAACAGTGCAGAAGGTTCTCATATCACACTGTGGTAATTATTTGTGGAAATAACCAACTGGTATCACACACATGCATTTATTTCCATTATTTTTATTATCTGTTAATTACTGTAATACTGGTTTAAGTATTAAAACTGGTATAATCTTATTACTCCTCAAGATAACATTCAAGTAGAGTTACATCTCAAGCCTAGGAACAGACCCTAACTACTAATAATGTCTGATAAACTATGTGCTCCGAGCACCTATTTATATCATATTCCAAATGTTTAAAGGTATTAGCTCCATAGGATATTTCAACACTTTAATGTCACCACAATTTTTTTTATACACTGACAGAATAATGACTTTATAAAATTCATGTTCATGGCAGCAGATGCCCCTACAAAATATATATATGCAACCAGCTATACTTAGGCCGAACCAAAACAAATTGTTAGTTTCTTAGTACTCAGTTTAACGTTTAACATTCTGTTAAAATAAAAAAATAAAAATTAATGCAATGAAAAACAATCAAATGCACAGAACATTATGAAATTGACTTGTTACGAATATTAATTTTGATGTAAATAATTGTCCCTGTGCTATTTTCCATGTGAAGCAGTTAAATGTACATACAATGTACAATGTAGTAACCGGAGATGTACAAATGAAGATATATATCGTTTACACAACCAGCTTGATGGTGGCACTAATCATATCAACGTAGGTGCTACAGTGTTCTTATAATTTTTAGTTTGTTAACTTTCAAAGTTACCACTTACATCCATTACCAAAACTTAAAACGTTGGAGTTTCAAAGACAGTATGAAATATATAAAATAAGAGATATTTTCTTTTGAAGGATAACTGAATACTTCACAACAAATGATCCATTAGTGATTTAAGACGGAACAAATAACACATAAATTTATTAATGCACTTTTAAGTAATTTAATAGTTTACTTTGAATCAAAGGCATTCAAAAGGCGTTCCTTTTAAAAAGTTTTAATGCAACATCAATAGATAGAAAAGTTAAAAGGACCTCTCTAATATTTTACCAAGTGCTCAGCATTTCCTGTTCTTTTATGTTCTCAAAAATAATATATTTTTAAAACAAAAGTAATTTCACTGCTAATGGACACAGTACAATTGCAAAGGAGTATACTACCAGGAAATACTGGCAAATGTTGAGTGAAAAAAATGAGGCAAAAAACTGAAAAATAAAACAATGGTGAAGTTAAAAAAAAAAGTATAAAATACATGACTGAAGAATATTATAAAGCTGAAATTACAATATTTATTTCATATACATATATATTGTTTATGGTGTAGCTCCATCACTGCCTAATTTTGATATGTTAACATTAAGAGGCCCTAATGTTTACATTTAATTGTCCTGATATGAACTTGTGGCAAAGGTTTTGAAAAAGCATGTACAATCCTTATATTAAATCATTTTAATTTATCAAGTATGTAAAATATGCATACTATAAAATATTGTTTAAAAAAACAAGTATCTCACAAAACATATATCAATTATTTTCTCATCACAACAAAACAAGTCATATGCCTGCTTGTGTTGGAAAGCACAAATCAACCTCTACCAAATGAAGGAAATATAGTTGCCATAAGATATCTATATCATCAGTTACATTAAAAAAACAAACAACAAAAAACAACTATGATATGTGATAAATTATAAGTAATTTTCATGCAACTGTTAGGTAAAATGTTGTTTTAAACTTCAGAAAGAAACACTGTCTTACAGCTGCTATCATGTACAGCCTTAACACTCTGTTTGCTACCCCTACTCAATTGTATAATTTTGGTAATATAAAAACAGTAAAATGTTTTAAAATTTCAAACAAGGTATGTCGAAATCTGAAGCACAATAAACAAAGCTTTAAAATCCAATGGCCTTAAACTGTGAGCTGAATGTATAATGTTAAGTTATAATAAAAAAAATTATGCTAAAATGTGATATTTATCTGTGTGGATGTGAAATTTGTTGATACATTATCCCCTAATCATTTACTAGTCAATCAAACCTGCAGGGTAAACACATAATGATCTGTCACCACATTATGTATAACTTACTGTAATGTCACTCATATAAACTAATACTATCTATTCAAAGTGTATATGTCATCAGACCCTTTAATAAATTATAGGTATTTCAGAATAAAATAATGAATAAGTGATTTAATATTTACAGCAGATTAAATATAGTATGGATTAGGTATCTGGTATAATGACTTGTTGATTTATCAGTATAGTTGTTTAAATGTTGTAAGGACCAACATATTACATGGTTTCAGTTAAATTTGTACAATTATGTACACCAGTAAGAATCATATGTGACAACCTCTTTAAATGTAAATTAACATTTTAACATATTGATTTTTTCCTTTTCTTATATGAATTTTTGAAAAATGTGACATATATGGGAAATCTCACATATTTACACGAGAAATTAAAATACAGTGGCTATTTTAAAATGTTAAAACTTAAATACGATAATAATGATCAACAATAAAAACAAAATATTGACAATTATCATCACTTTTTGCAGATAATTGTCTGGCTGAAAGATATAATGTTGGAAGGTCAAGGTCATTTTAAGGTCAGTTATATTTGAATGATTCAACATGTTGGTTTCTTAGGTGTTGTTTTGTAAAAGTAAAAATCAAATCTGTAAATAAGACATTTTAAGACAATAAAAGCAAAATTCCATAATCTGACCTTGATGGTCATGTAAAGGTCATGATTCACCATGGCGGGTTTTGTCAAAATACAAATCCAATCAATCCATTAGTAATAAAGATATGGCCCAATTCAGCAAATCAGAATGTTTGACCTTTAAGTCAAATAAAGGACAAGATCAAGTTTAGTTTAAACTTATTGAAAATATTGTTTGAAGGGCAGTATTTAGATATATTTAAACAAACCTGAGCTTCAATCTAGAACCTCTGACCATATCACCATGTACATCCTCCACTGCCAATTTTTCTCAACCTTCAGAATGAACCACATCAGATGCTGGTATTTACAAACCACAGACAGACTGACATCTGAAATTATAGTTCTAAAATACCAGACAGAGTATGGTAAAATGTAAATATGTTGTTATAATATGTCAAAATACTCACAGGTGTAAACTTATCTACAAAATGTAGTTGTTGATTTCTCTGTCCAAATACATGTCAGTAATGTTTAATGCTGCAGACATTCCCTGGATAAATAACCCACATATGTAACATTTATTCAAATATCAAATTCACAGGCTGTCATCTTAGTAAATAAACTATTACAAAATGTACCTTCCTACTCTCTGAATTATACAGAGTGATGGAATTAGTGATAGTATTATAAGTAAAATATGATATTACATGTGTGTGAAAATCATGTAAAAAATGACCCTCCTCCCCACTCTTCTAGATTAATGTCAAATTCCCTCTGGAACATGCATTACCAAAGTTTTGTGACACCCTTTGGTAAAAACTCATAGATCTGTGACAAAATGTCTACCTTACCATTTTAAAGCCACGCTTGGCTGAACATGCAAACACCCTGACAAATGATTACAACCATGAACATAAAAAAATTCTATTACTGAATCACTGGGTCTGGCTTACAATAAATGTACTAGGAACTTACTTTTCTGTGTTTCAAATGCTGATATATCTCTCCCACTAGCAAAAAAGTCTTGTTCACATCTTCAGTATCTCTTACACTTACTTAATTTCTGCTGCATTTGTTAGGTAAGGTTTGACCTACAAATGTACAAATATGCATACTATATAACAATGTCTCTTTTGGGTAAATATTATGTTTTGTTTGTTTTGTTTTTCTATTAATGTCATACTCCTTTCTGGGGGAACCTGGACATGCTCTTTATGTCATACCATATTGCTCTGTAGGTATTTTAACCAGAAATCTCTACCCAAATTTATTTATTTAAAATATTTACCTTTAAATATGAAGACATCAGGCTGTTAAATCATTTTACTTCCTTCAGTTCTTAACTGGAAATGATTTACAGACAGTATAATAACTTTAAATGGTTAAATTGGCATTTTGTAACAACTGTGCAATTACTTTAAATGGCATATCTAATGTAATAACTTTGTGACAACTTCAATGACATAATGCAATAATGTTGTAACAACTTAAATGACATAATGCAATAACTTATTGTAACCACTAAATATTGCATAATGTAGTAACCTGTAACAAATTAAAATGACACAATTTAATGATTGTGTAACAAGTTAAAAAGGGAATAATTTAATAACTATGTAACAAATTAAAATGGAATAATATAATAACTATGTAACAAATGATAACTTTGTAACAATTTAAATGGCATAATTAGGAACCTGCAACAAATCAAAATGGTAAAATGTAATGATTGTGTAACAAATAAAAATGGAATATTGTAATAACTATGTAACAAATTAAAAAGTGAACAATGTAATAACTATGTAACAAATTAAAAATATGATAATATAATAACTGTGTAACAAATTACAAATGGAATAATGCAAAAACAATGTAACAAATAACAAATGGAATAATATAATAACTGTGTAAAAAATGGAATAATGTAATAACTGTGTAACAAATTAATAAATAGAATAATGCAATAACTAATTATAACAAATTAAAAATGGAATGATGTTATAACTATGTAACAAATTAAAAATGGAATAATGCAATAACTGTGTAACAAATTAATGTTGAATAATGTAATAACTATGTAACAAATTAAAAATAAAACAACGTATAACTGTGTAACAAATTAAAATGGAATAATTTAATAACTATGTAACAAATTAAAATGGAATAATGTCATAATTGTGTAACAAATTAAAAATGGAATAATGCAATAACTGTGTAACAAATTAAAAATGGAATAATTTAATAACTGTGTAACAAATTAAAAATGGAACAATGCAATAACTGTGTAACAAATTAAAAATGGAATAATGCAATAACTGTGTAACAAATTAAAAATGGAATAATGTAATAACTGTGTAACAAATTAAAAATGGAACAATGTGATAACTGTGTAACAAATTAAAAATGGAACAATGCAATAACTGTGTAACAAATTAAAAATGGAACAATGCAATAACTGTGTAACAAATTAAAAATGGAATAATGTAATAACTATGTAACAAATTAAAAATGGAACAATGTAATAACTATGTAAAAAATTAAAAATGGAACAATGTAATAACTGTGCAACAAATTAAAAATGGAATAATGCAATAACAATGTAACAAATTAAAAATGGAATAATGTAATAACTATGTAACAAATTAAAAATGGAACAATGTAATAATTGTGTAACAAATTAAAAATGGAATAATGTAATAACTGTGTAACAAATTAAAAATGGAAGAATGCAATAACTGTGTTCAATTCACCATTTTCTCTGTATCTTGAAATATAACATATAGAAAGGAAAGGAAAAATGTTTCAAAAAGATTGGTGGGCACTAAATTACAACCTCTATTATACAAGGTGAATGCCATATCAAATGAGCTCTCCTTGCAAATGTAACTTTTAGTTTGCACTCTGGTAAATGAATACTATTAAACATCAATTATTGCACTAAGGTAATTGTATACAATTAAACAATTCTCATTAAGTAGACAAATATTATACATGTGAGATGATATTTAAATGAGAGCTTTAATGAATGCATAACTGAAAGGTCAATAAAATCGTACATTATCATCTGTTAAAGATTAAAAATGGTAAAATAAAGTATTGCAGATCACAGAATTATTAGAACATTTGGTAAAAGTATTAGTGTTGATGTAGTTTTAAACTAAAGTTAGAATTTTAGCTAATTCAGGAATTTTTCAGATGCATTAATTTGCATGTTTCTGTTTTGACTTGTTTGTAAACCTTTACTGTTATAGATGTAAGCATAAGTATTATAAGCATAAGTATTATTATTAACATAAAAAAACGTTGCCTATGCATCCATACAGTAGGCTTGAGTTAAAGCAGTTTTCCGCTTTTTCATATTATTTTGTCAAGCAGGACAAGATTATTACTGAAATGAAGCAGGGTAAGTAATAAAACTGAAACAAAAATGAAAAATTCAAGGAATGAAGTATTTTACTAATCTTTGTAATGTTTCAGCAAAATCTGTTTATAACATTTTCTCCCCTCTGAAATATCTTTCACTTAGCAAAGAAACATGCCATTATAAATAGTTTATCTAATTAAAACAATTTTGCTTAAAGTTGATAAACAATCTAATCTGCTATGTTTACCAATTTGGCCATCAATTTACCTCATTCTCCTGTTAATTAGACACAATTATAAACAATTAAGCTTTAATGAATCACAAACAGCTGATAGTAATGTGAACACTAATGTAATCAGTGAAGATTTATTGAAAATTACCATTTCCTTTCTACAAGATGTCCATGGTAAACTATATACGCTCACCTTGCAAGTAAAACAGGTATCAATGATAAAAAATTCATTTTTTTCCTTTTTTACTAAAAAGCCTCTCAGAACTACTTGAATACACTTATATACATAAACCAGGGATTTTTTTTGGCTTATTTTATAGCCATTATTGGGTCATATTCTCAATTGAAAATAGTATATTATTTTCCCAATCCATAGGAAAAAATTCCCAATTGAAAGTTACAAAATAAAAATATTGCATAAAAATTCTAAAATCTTTGCAAATAAGGGCTTCTTCAATGTAATAGTGCTTAAATGTTTGAAGACGCCATCATAGACAGTAATCATTTGCATCCATTTAATCACTGCAAAATTTTAGTCATGCATTTTTTCCCAATTTTTAACAAAACACAGCTGAAATTCCCAATTCCATGGGTATGGGTCGTGTTCCCAAAATCCTTGAAAAAATCCCTGTAAACCTTGCATCTGAATGAACAAAATCTGTTAGAAACAGATATACAAATACAATGAACAGACAAACATACACATGAAAAAATGTATATGCAAACACAAGAAATAAAATATATACCTATTCAAGAAACAACAGATAGACCTATACAAGAAAAATCAGCTAAACCTTTACAAGGAACATAACTAACAAGTTATACATTTACAAATAGAGCAGATATATCTATACAATAAAAAATAAGACATACCTATACAAGAAATAACAGATACACATATACAATAAACAACAGATATACCTATAAAAGAAACAACAGATATACCTATACAAGAAACAACAGATATACCTATACAAGAAACAACAGATATACCTATACAAGAAACAACAGATATACCTATATAAGAAACAACAGATATACCTATACAAGAAACAACAGATATACCTATATAAGAAACAACAGATATACCTATATAAGAAACAACAGATATACCTATATAAGAAACAACAGATATACCTATATAAGAAACAACAGATATACCTATATAAGAAACAACAGAATGATATACCTATACAAGAAACAACAGATATACCTTTCAAAGAAACAATAGACATTCTCATACAGGTAACAACAGATAAATCTATACAATAAAAAATACCTATACAATAAATAACAGACATACCTTTTCAAAAAACAACATATACAAATGCAGGAAACAACAAATATAGGTGTGTATAAAAACATTAACAACATATATTGTGGTGTCCATAACTAATGTGTGTGTACAGAAAATATCATGGTGCTTATACCAGGTGACTTTTTGTGATCTATGTGGGCTCAAAACTGATACAAATTAACAGTACAGGTAAAAGTTTCCATGTAACATTTTTAATATTTCATTATTTTATATAGGATAAATTGAAGAGCCTGTTTTTTTTAAGTACAAAAATTCTTTTTCTTTTTAAGTGAAGCCACATGAATTTCTGAATGTCCATATATACTTTCACTTCACAAAAACAAAATACTGACATTTTTTGTTTCTTTGAAAATATTTTCTTTATTTGTTATAAATCACTAGAAAGTATGATCTCTACACAAAAAGGCAATGAATTATTTAAAAGTTATGGAAGAAAATAAGGCATGAACATTCTTTTGCACTGGTTTTCAGCCCACGTCCCCCGCAAATTTCAAAACATCACATATATACAAATACAGATAACAACAGATATACAAGTGACAACAGATACCAGAAACAACAAATATAAAAATATATCAAACAACAGATATACAAATAAAAGGAAAAACAAATCTACAATTGCGTATTTTTCGTACTTCAATATATTAAACAATAACCTATTAAAGATATTGCAGCAAAAGTGTCACTGATGAGACTTAGTCAAAGCATTCCGGGAAAATTACTGGCAGAAAATCTTGAAAGAACTGGACTGGTAGAGAATTAAGAAACACTAAATATCATATGACATAATACGTAACTGCCTCATATACTGCATAGACTAGAAGTTATATTCAAAATAGCTTCTATGCAAAGGGAGGTTACTAATGTATTACATTTCAGCATTTTCTTATTTATTCTGCAAAGATATACTATTTGATTTTATTTATTAGAAATACATGTTTAGCGCTGCAGTCTTTAACAATTTTATTTCTAATGCAGAGAAAATAAAACACAAATTTTAATCTTTGTAAGTCATAAATCAAACTGAAAAACAAATTTTTATTTTAAATTTTGTGATTTTCATTTTAATGAATCTAATTAATTAGTCTTGTTATATTTATTTCTTTTCAGTTTGCAAAATAATATCTATATCCATTTTAATGAAACCTTTTTTGTTTTGTGGGCAAATATTAGCAAGTCAGCAAGTACCGCCTTTATTTAACGAGGCTTACACTTCTTACATGTGGGCCTCATCTGATGCACATAATATAATCACAAATAAAATAATCACAATGTATAAACATTTAACAGATGATTTACAATATTAAAAAACAATAAATAAACATGACATACATGTATATAAATTTATATAGTTTTTGCGTGTTGTTTATTTTAAGGGCTGGGAATGAATAAGGAATTTGATGTTCAAATATTTGCTTTCCTAATCGAATAGATTCAGATATTTTCGTTTTTACAAAATTTGTTCCAATTAATATTTCTCTTTTACATAGTATCCGAAATTGAGAAGGTCAAATACTATACTACTAAAATATGCTCTTTGAATAATCGAGGATTAAGAAAGACCTTCGGTGGTTTATAGAAATATATCAGTGAAATATAATATTTGAAACAGTGAAATTATCAATATAATAATTTCACTGTTTTGAATTTAACCTCCTTACGTTGTTTCAGTGAAATGCCAGCGTTCACAGTACTGGGTACCAACTTAATGACGTGACGTCGTAAATGACATCACGTTGTATAATTATTTGGCACGCTTTTGTGTAGTATTAGGTTAAAATATGTTATTAAACGTTTCTTTGCATATAATAAAAAGAAAATTTGTTTAGTTCAGTGTAAGATCTAAATATATTTCACCTCGCGAACACCAAAAATTCATATTTCACTCATGGCTGCGCACTTCTGAAATATACTTTTTGGTGCTCACTTGGTGAAATCATAGGAACTCGAGAACGGGACCGCAGATTGCGGCGTATATTTTCGATCGTGTAACGGTTTTTAAAAACGTTTCTGCTACATCTAAATATCTTTTAGTATTATCAGAGTGTATGGACTCAAAAAATATATTATCAATTGAACCCAATCTGTCTCTTTTAATGATACTGGTCAAATTTTACGGTATTATAAAAAAAAGACAAGGAGTGACATCCGCCATTCGCCGCAACGTTTTCGGCATTAGTTTTTCCCATTTGGCTACAATTGATTACTATTTTTTCAGAATTTTGTTCCCGTTATTTTTGTCAACTATCAGGTATCGTCCGCATATAACGTTAACAGTTTATTGTTTACACGTGTTGACATGTATAGGCGGCATTATAACGGGCGTATTCGTGTATTGATTTGTTAAAATGGAGAAAACAGACACTTTAGTAATATGGTCCAACTGATTTTGCCTAACTGAAAAAAGGAATATTAAAACATGATCCATACATAAATATTTTAGGCACTCATCTGGTATTCATTACTAGAAAAATCAAAACAAAAATCAAGCATATCAAGGGGGATAACTTACGCCGAACGTTGCGGTAAATAGCGGATGTCAATCCTTTACTTTTTTCAATATACCATAAATTTGACTGATTTTTAAATTAGCAGATTATATTAAATTGAGATTAGATAATTAAAGACCATCCGCTCGCATAATATGAAAAGATATTCAAAGGTCGGACAAACAATATGTAAAGCAGGTACAGATTCGGATTTATGCGCCTCAATATGCGGTCCTGTTCCAGAGTTCCTATGGGTGAAATATACAGAACTAAACAAATAACCTCTATTTATTACTATATGTCAACATTTCTTGTTTTATTGATTGTAAATCAATATATATGATTATATTCTCACCTTTGAAATAAATTCATAAATAAATGTCTTTCGTTCAGTTTAACCGGCTGCTGATCATTTGTTTTATTAACAGGTGACCAGCACTGAAAATTTTAAGCAATGTCTTCCATTTCTATATCATTTAGTTATCTGAAGGAAATAAATGACTATTATCATTCATTCTATGAAATTAATTCATCAAAGTTGCCCCAAAATTCTAAATAGATATATGTTAAATAAATCAATCAGTGAGGAACAAACAAGCATATTGCTACAATAATTGAACAATCACGTTCCATTCTGTCTAAATATGGATAAATCTGTCATTCCCTTAATCCTAATGTGAATTGTGCCCCCTCTTCAAACTGTCATCAAGAAAGCCAGGTTTAAGCCAAGAATTGCCAAATTTGTCTATTTTCAGACTTAAACATCTGAGGAATAAACTTGTTACAATACCCACGAGTTTAGTTGCTAAGCTCTGTCAGTTACTTTGTCCCTGTAATAATTCTCAATGACTTTGAGTAAATTAATTATTCTATTCTTTCCTCAACATCAAATACTTAATTCAGGATCATTGTGAAGTGCTGGAAATACTGTTAAGTTCATGCATAGTGTCCTTGATGGACAGAATGAATTTGAAGAGATTATTAAAGGATTTCTTTGATAATATTAAACCAGAAAATATTTCATAAAATGAGATTCCTCAAAGTTCCTGGCTCACTACGTATTGTATTGTGTTTTCTTTCTGTTTTTTTTCCCTGAAAATTGATATGTTTTCTTACTGGAAGTATTTAACTGCTTATCACAGTGAATAAAAGATCTCCCTATATCTTTCTATATTTATTTTTTATAAAACAGTAAAATATTTATACAACTTAGAAATGCTGTGACAAAACCAGGTATTTCACATCAAGTGCCCTAGTGCATATTTTCAGCATTTTGCAATTCGAATATTTTTGGGGAATTATGGCATTTTATTATTTATGATTTTTTTATCTATTTTTCGCAATATATAGATGAATATTTATATGTATCTTTTCTATTTCTACAGATTTGAAATGCTAATTATATCTTATTGCATGCATATTATTACAAACAACAAACTTAAAGATCCTGTAACTCAATTTTTTTTATGGTTTTTCATCATAAATTTGATGCTAAAATGAAGATTTATCAATATTGTAAGTTCCAAAAAGCATTATTTGTAAAGATATTATATTCATTTTTCGATAAAGTCTAAGCCAATTTTTTTCAATAAGAAATGAATGCATATATTCTAATGATTACTTATATAATGTACATAAACATTTGCATTACATATTCCACATATTCTTGGATGTTTGGAAATTGTTTTAGAAGAATAATTATATACATATGAAATAAGTATATTTGATAGTTTATTTTAGTATTATTATATGTTAACATATGTATCACTTACAATGCATTTATTTATATATTATATAGTTATCAGTGACAGTGATGTACCCCTACAGTAACTCTTAATTCTAGGCATTCTGTCAAACTGTTGGTCAATGTTATAGAATTTATATGCTGATATTTTATGACATATACCAAATAAATGTATAAAATGTCAATCTAATATAATAGCTCGAGTTGTTTATAAAGTCAAAGAAGAGTTGCACTCAGAAGAGTATTTCTTTATATACAATGTATTTTTTATATATTTAAAAAAACAAAAAAACTATAAAAGGCCATAATTATGCAAAAACAGTTCACAAAAAACCAACAATATGTGCCATTATTGTATTAGACAAAGTAATAGCCAAACAATCAATCAAAATTTATTAATTTGACTCATACAAAACTGCTATTAACCTAGAAAAAAAATGTTATACCGTAATTCTGCGAAACATGTACAATTTAAAATAATTTTTACATGGGATTGTCACCTTTATTGTATCTAGGCAATTAAATTCAACATCTGCGTTTAAATTTATAAAATTTTTGCCGCTCTAAAATAAAAAAAAAATATAAATTGAAAGTTAAGCGATGAGTTTATGCCAGACTAATTAATTAGTTTCATTAAAATGAAATGCTTAAAATTTAAAATAAAATTTGTTTTCAGTTTGATTTATACTCGTAACAGTGTCATTATAATTTTTTTCTCTAATTTAAAATAGAAATTTACATGTTAGACTGTCATGCTTCAAATACATAATTATACCGCATCTGAAAATTCCAGAGTTTAACTTCCCTGGCACATTGTCAGTAACTTCATGGAAGAAATAAGCTTTTTCAGCTTATTATTATCAATAATATTATTATATTTTTTTTATATTTTTTTTTATTTGCAGATAGCTTTGTATAAATGGACAGCACACCAGCTAGTTTTATAAAATAATTCAAACAAAACCAAACCTTTATTATTTGCATACATGATATTTATGGGAGGTACTTGGACTTACTTTGGCATACCTGAACTATGAAACTTATGTGAAGATGCAAGTGAACACATTCTGCAATGGTAGTTTATCCTGAGAATAAACCCTTGACCAGAAATTCTCTAAATCCATAAAAGCCAATAAATTCAGTCAAAAACACGGAAATGTGATGAGTTTTGGGAAGTTACATATTATTATAATTGAGAAGTTTTAGATGAGTACTTTTCATTAGACTGATCTTGAAAAATGGCAATAACTGCAGTAGAAATCCATGCTACAGTTTCTGGGTCTTGTACAGTGACCTGACTTGTCAAAGAGACATTAAGATAATTTTGGATGGACAATTTCTTTCTTTCAACAGTCTCTGTTAAAAAGGATCAAATTATCCTTGCCAGATTAATTAACCAAGGACTGCTAAGATCAGTAATGATCCTACTGAAATAGAGAAAAACAGAATCTCTAAAGAAAGCCCAACACGGCAAAATTGAATAATGATGTATAAAGTCAACCAAATGCATCAATGCATTGTAAGTATACCAACTAAAAAAAATCAGAATAGTTGTGAAATCTTAGCATGCAAGCCTATAATGAGGTCAAAGTATACATATTAGATTTCTTATAAGCAATCTACAAAATCATGCAAAATATATAGGTCTGTAGGCCATGAAGATGAAATTTAATGTCTTGGTCTTAAAAGGTTTAAAGTCAAGCTGTGACTTTGATGTTCACAACTACATGTATGACATTAATTTCCTATAAATATGTGTGGTTTAATAATAAGAAACATTAATATCTTAGGTATGTTTGGTGTATTACTTAAACATGGCATGCTAAAACTATCTCTGATTACTTATAAATGATCACCAACAACCTTTACCAGTTTTTTACAAACAAGGGAGACAACACATAATATTATTCATTTATATTTATAATGTGGTGATGTCCCTTATGTATTGGCTTCCCTCTATAAATCTTTGTAATAAAATAATGAATAAACATATCAATGTTCTAACTTGTTTTCTATCACTTCTTATTATTTTATGAATAAGTATCATTCTTTAAAATTATTCTTTTTTACAATTAACTTGTATAATTTCAATTTACAGCAGAATCCCTCTATTAAGACCACCAACGTGACCAAACCAAAATGGTCTTAATTGCAGGGTGGTTTCTATTGTGGATATTCTTATTATTGCATATTTATTTTATGACCATTGTCTTTTTGAATAAACAATATGTATTATATTATAACATTCAAATACTGCTAAAAAAGGATGTTATGATATCCATTCTGAAGAGAGCAGACCATAATTCTATTTAAGATTAAATCACATTGGTCTTGTTTCAATATTATATGATAGACATAATTAGAAATTAATTCTTCACAAAATAAATGTGCAGAAAGCAACATTAACATTTATTTTCTGGCCTAGTTTATACAATATCCTAATCATAACAGTTTTGACACCGAATAGCATTCAGGCAGATTTATTACTTGCGATCTACATAGAATTGGGACAGAAACTGGTGGTCTTAATAGCGGATAAGCAAGGTGGTCTTAATTCTAGATCATAAAGATAAGAAAATTATGTTCTTTAAAAAGTGGTCTTAAAATGGGGGTGGTCTTAATTCATGGGTGTTCTTAAGGGTTTGTTCTACTGTAATAACTATAAAGGCTTCTATTGAAACCGTGTACTTACTCTATAATCGAGATTTTGTGTAAAAACAGCTCTCACCTCCGGTTATGGTTGGATAATCAAATCCAAGGTAAATGTGGGTACGTAGAATCCACGTCGTTCGCCCTCCTCTAGTTTGGCGCCAAAACGAAAGAGCAAGTCAATTCGGTACCAAGATGTTTCGGTTGCTCAAGGACATATTGGCTGTCCGGTTTACGGGCTTGTTATTGATTATTTTGTTAATTCTTTTTTGAGAAATTCAATGTCCATTTGTTAAAAGATAATGCATTCCCGAAAGCTTATAGATTAATAATGATATTTCCATAGCTAATACGATAGAATAGAGAGAAAAGGGACCCCTAAGAGCGTCCAAAACGGCTAAATTGAAAAATGTTCAATAATGCCAGTTTGAGCTTTTCTCGGGGAATCTTTTTCTCTCTGTTTTAAATAATATGCCACATCAGTGTAATTTTGTCACAAAAAGATACAATGTTATAATTTCGATCTTTGAAGATCGTTTAGCACGACATTATTTTTGAGTTTGCAATTTCGTGGAGTTTAGTTTTATTATTTTTTTTTTGATGAGTGGTTCAACTATTCCTAATTGAAACTGTTTGATCACCTTTAAGATATTCTACCGGCTTCTTAATTTTGTCTTTGACGTCTTATCTGTGATATGCAGACTTAAAACCACTGATCCTTTCCAAAATTTAATTTTATTCAGTTCCGCTCATTATTTTCTCATTTAGGACACATGCGTTCCCTTTCTTGGGGTCCATACGCCGTTTTGAATAGTATGGCACGACAATGTAACATTGGACGTTCCATGATGACTGACGTATGAATACGTCTGTTGCTGTTTCTAGATTAAAAAATTTCGACATTTTCCCCTTTTATCTATTTTATTGAGCTTGTTGTTTTGTACAAGGCACCGACCACGTTTGAAAGGTTATACATCGCAATATAGTTGGTGTCAACATTGGCTCTGCCCTAGGAGCCAACACTTGTTTAAACAGTCAAACTTGTTATAATATTATTTGACTTTCAATAAGACCGTCCAAAAAGGTCAAATAGCTTAAAACAAAAGCAATGGGGGTCTTTGAATTTAAATCCACAAAAAATGTAACAAGATATTTCAAATTGCTATATGTTTATGTACGTCTTTGTAACTTTTTAGATTGTGTTATTAGGTTTTGTTGAAGATATAATTAAGATAATCTCGTTTTACATAATCTATTCTGCTACAGAGAAATGCCCACGGATTTATATTACTGTAACATATAAATCCGTGCTATGCCGTCTTATAAGAATATTATTCTTAAAAATAAAATATATAAATAACATTGAAATAGGTATTTAAAAGTGTCCATTGTAATTTGTTCACCTTACACTGTGGAACATAAATATGAGTAAAACTTTGAAATGTTTTTTAATACCTTTCAAAAATTGTCAAAGTCATTTAGGTTTCATAACAATATACATATACACGTACTGAACGGCACTTTGAACATCTTTCAAATCAGAAATCGTTATTTTTTTTAAATACACATTTGGTTTGTTAAGAACCTCTCCAACCTGAGGCATTAATAATTTCAGACTTGCAGGATTTCCTTTTTAGATCAATTTTGATACCATCTGAACTGCTTCTACAATCTTTTCATCATCATAATCATTACAATCTTCATCATTGCCATCTACATGTACATATTTTGTTTCCTTCTTCATTTTCAAAAAAAAAGATAAATCATTTCATTTTCGACTTTACATCTACATCTGCAAATTTTTCTAAATTCTAAATTTTACAATTGCATGTTTAAATGTTGAATACTGCTTAAGTCGGTGCTAGGGGGTGTGGACGGTTATTTGCACTTGACAGTACCGTCCATGAACAGGCTCATGGAAACCGAGCCTGCAACATTTTTAATTTTGCCTTGTTGGTCTTTTGTTTAGGGATTCTTATTTTCTCTATTTTATCCAAGTCAATCATTTTGGAATCATACGAGCATGTATTGATATTGTCATCATCACAAAATGAATAACTGAAAAGATTATAAGACATTTTAACATGAAGCTTTATATTATAATCTGCAATAAATGTCTCCGATTTTAATCACTGATGACAGAATATCATCATCCGTAGTTTGTTCACCATTTAATCTTTACACTAGTTCGTGCAGCATTAAATGTACATGTATGCATATCTGTGACTATTTTAATTTACCTCAATCTCACCAACTTCTGGTAACTTAAAATTGTTGAAATAGTTTTCGATTCTCATTCCAAGAATGACTTAACCAACATTTTGTATCTCAAATGACTGGCCCATTTTGCCCAAGATAGGCTTTTATTTTTATTTCCTAAAAGCTTTTCATCCTTGGTACCATGTGATAATTTCAAAAAGTTACTAACTGCCAAATTTCCCGAAAACCAATTTTTGCTCATTTTTTCATTTTATTTATTTATTTATTTATTTATTTATTTTTGGCAATTAGTACAGTTAAAGTGATTTAGTATTTTGTATGGAAGTTAAAACACTACTTAAATTTGTTAATATTTCGCTTCGCTACTTTTATTGCAAATCAGTTGACTTTCAGTGCTACATTTGAAAAACTCATGTTTTCCCCTTCTAAAGAATAAAAAATCGCAACATACAGTGGAACATCTATCACATCCCTATTAGAGCACCGGCTTTAAATGCAGTATAAATTCAATCCTCAACATTAAAAGTATAGTAGCCAATGGCTGTGAAGGGTTATAAAGCTAACACCAGGAGATGAAGTATAGAGAAACTTTTAAAGCAATACATGTACCTTATTGCAGCTTACAGAAAATGATCCGGAAAAAAGTATCAAATGAGAGATGGTATCAAAAGGCTATTGAATAGTGGTAGTATAGTGCTTGGTACATTTTCCTCTGATCATCCCACTCTTTAACCATGGTAAGTTTCAGTTTTATAAATCAGATATACATGTACATTTCATATGTATACTCAGATTTTGCACAGAAACTTTGTAGTTTAGGTGTATGACTCAAATATGTCAATTTTGAGCAATTTTAACACTATAATCACATGTATAGAAATTAGTGATGTTGAGTAGGCCTATACACTTAAAATTATTGCTGTGGTATAAATATTCTTATGGTTTTTGACGTCTGTAATTTTCATTTTTCATCAGCTTTCTTATGTACCGTTATATAATACTTTAGTAGGCTCACTCTATTATATTTTGCAAAGATACCTTGAATTTCATTATGCGTGTCTATCCTTTGACCACTAAAATAGCGGTGTACAACCTATTATGATAACAACCAATTAAATTTTCAATGACAAAAATCGACCAATCAAAATTGTTCTACTACAACAGAACGCACCTGCATAGCAACCCGAATAAACTGTTTAATAAATTATCCTTTTAAATCCGAAAAATGGATCAAACAAAAAGACCACTGTTGATTCCGCCGGAATTTGCAACATACGCAGAGCAACATGGAGTATTTGATTTGTACAAAGTTAGTAAAAGCTTTACATAAATGGATTCATTTTTAATTGTCATATGTTTTCGTGATATGTTTGAATTTTATGATAAAGTTTTATTGCATAAATCTACATCTACATTATACTGCTTAACAATCAATTCTGATTATGACTAGCAGGCGCGTTTTCAGGGAACTGTTAATAAAAGAAATTATTTATATGCAAATTAAAAAGTTAAAAGAATAAAAGTTCTGCAAGACTATTAATTTAAAAGACATAGTGTGCAATTTAGAATTTATAGAATGGGTCAAGCCTCTCAGTAAAGATGTTTAAACTTGGGCTAGACTGAACCGTTAGAGGAAGGCTATTCCAAAGATGTATGCTCCTAGGAAAGAAAGAATTTTGATGATATTGTGTCCTTGAGTAGGGTATCAGGTAGTTCAGATTTCATGTTTTTGAGTAAGGTGTTGGTGGTCAACAAAAACAATGTTGTTTTGGATTTTATACAAGTAGGTTACAGCACTGATGTTTCGATGCTGTTCAAGGGTTTGCCAATTAAGATCATTTATCATTTTTGAGACACTACTTGTAAAGTCATAATCATTAAAAATATATCTAGCAGCTGATCTTTGTACATGTACTTGCTCTATGTTATAAATTTTAAAAGTCAAAAGCTTATAAATTAGGTCAAAAGCTATACATAGCTTATGTTTTGTAAAATGTTATATATGTATACCGACAAGAAATAAATTTTGATTTGATTTGATTTGAAGTATTTCTGCCAAGGATGCCAAACTATGGAGCAATATTCAACCTGAGGTCTAACGTAGGTCTTATATGCAGTTTCCTTTATCTTTTTATTTGGGGTTTTAACATTTCTTCTAATGAATCTGACTGAGGGAGTTATTTGCTTTAGATGTAATGTTGTTTATATGTTTGGTCCATGAAAGGTCTTGATCGACTAATAGTGACTCCTAAGTATATCGCTTCTTGAATTGAGTTTAATTGGATGTTATGGAGGGTATAAGGAAATATTACAGGATTTCTTTTTCTTGTTATCCTGAGAACTTCACATTTGTCGGGGTTGAACTCATTTACATTTTAGGAATGTATTCATGAATATGTTTAAGTTGATTCAAATTATTCACAGAATGTATAATGGGGCTGCAACCATATTGACGTGCCATATGTAGCTACGAACTGTATCAGAGTCTGGGTCAGAATCTCGCTTCTTCTAGAGGGGAGATATTGCCCATTATTCACAAAAAACACAATAACTCATCAAGTAGTACAATTAGTTGAACTATTTGTAAGGCTGTAATAGTGTTCAACTGAGAGTCAATTCACATTTTCTCTGTTCCCATAAGAATTTTGAGCATTGACGTGTCAATCTCCCCCGAGGGGTTTAACATTAATTGAATATACATATAGAAAGGGAATATGATATAGAATGATACAGAACTGTACACTCATTAAAACAGTCAAATAGCCTTAAGTCAGTAGTGCTGTATTCCATCTAGAGTCCATGGTTCAAGTCACAATTAATCAGGTTACACATTTTTCTCACCCTGTGACATAAATATTTTCTATAATCTAAAAATATTTTTCAGAGGCTGTTGGAGCAGGTTATTATTAACAAACCACCTAATCCAATAGCATTTATGATAGATATGCTGAAACGAGACAACAATGATGGTAAGTACATTTTGTAGTTTTTCTTAACCTTACATTATATCACATCATGCACTTATGAAGTGCATTTCTTGTTGATTTTATCTGAATTATTTCTTCATTTAAACTTCATTTAAAACTTATTTGAATGGAAATGGGTGAATCTTTATGTCATGGTTTAGAAATGTTCACTATTTAGGGAGAAAGTGATAGCTCAGTCAGTAGAGTCTAGAAACAGTATTCTGAGGGTCCTCGGTTTGAGTCCCAGTCAGGTTGCACATTTTTCTCATCCTGTTACATTTGGTCTATTGATCTATTTTCTGATTCATTTGTATTGATATTTTTAAATATGATAAATATACCTTAATACGGTTATTAATATTATGAAGATGTTTAAGCTTATTTTTACCCCTTAGTCTGCTTGAGGCTACAGAATGTAACAAGGCCAACAGTGAAGACTAAGATAGATCAGCCAGCACATCCAATTTATCTGATCATGACATGCACTGGTGTACTGGTGTACTTAAATTTTCCCTTAAATGATGAATGGTCTTGTCCAAATTGAAAATTTGCCAAGTGAAGTCCATTTAAGATAATAAGTGGGGTAAGGATTAGAGAGCTGTCAATAAAAAATGAATCAAAATTTGATATTTGCATGCTAAGGACTATGCATTGCTGGAAACATATAGTTTGAATTGTTAAAGCAGAAATGCTAAAATCATATGTATTATTTTTCCAGTACCACTGTTGTATAGTATTATATATATTATTTTTCCAGTGCCACAAATTGTTATTCTTGGACCACCAGCTTCTGGTAAGAGGACAATATCCAAAATGGTATCCAATAAGCTACGTACTGCTCACCTTACACCTGACAATCTTGTATCAGAGGCTGAAACAGATATCAAATCTGAAGCCCAAGCTTTCATTAAAAAGAATCAGGTATTTGTCACCTTGCTTTCTGAAATAAATGTTCATTTCATTCAATTATTTTATTATTGAAATTCATGTCATGAGCAATCAAGGCATGAATAAGTGGTTATATGTATATTATATGGAGTCAATTTTAATATGAGAAAATAGTATGATAATCTGAAGATGAAATTACAATGATGGTATATTTACATGAAAAAATTGAGCAACTACTTGTCACTTAATGAGGTAATGTAAAAAATAAAAATATGAATGTCTCAACAAACTTTTCAATTCAAGATGACTTAATAGCCTAGTTAGTTTTCATTTAAACTAGAAATTTCATTTGATTTCAGACTCTACCCACAGAACTTTGGGTTAAGATTTTGGAAGAACGTATGAAGTTATTTGATTGTGTAAAGAAAGGTTGGGTAATGGAAGGATTTCCACAAACTAGGGAACAGGCCCAAGCACTACAAGCAATTGGCATCTTTCCAAAACATTGTGGTAAATATTTTATCTATTATGAATTTGCTTTGCATTAAATTGGAACTGGAATTGTCATTATTAAACAAATATTATGAAAATAGTAAGTATCTAACAATGTATATTTTGGTTATGATCAGAGAGAATAAATTCCTGCATAATAAAGTCATTGTTACAATTATTCAGAGACTTCAAATTAACATATATTACAAGTTTGTTTTTGTTAATTATACCCCCGAAACGAAGTTTTGGGGGGTATATAGGAGTCACCCGGAGTGACTAGTTACTAGTAACATCCTCATTTCCGAAGCAGTCTTGTGGGGGTATTAATCACATTTAGTGATAGTTCTAGTTTTATTAGTAATGAATTTTCTGACATATGTATTGACATAATTACAATGTATAACTACAAATAAATCTGATAATGAAACAATTAATGCTCCATTAGGAGCTCTCATCATATAAAGAAATTAGATAATGATATATGTAAATAATGTGTATAAGTTGATATTCCCAGGTTATAATATGTAATGTTGTTTTGACTGTATGTTTATATATTTTAGTGATACTAGACTCTCCTGATACTGTACTGATTGAGAGAGCTCAAGGAAAGAGGGTTGATCCTACAAATGGAGGTAAACTTTTTAAAAAGTAATATGAATATGTCTGGTCAATTTTATAAACAATACAAAAATATCAACCAAAAAAATTCAAACATTCTTGAAAATTATTTGTGTAACTAAATTGCAATATCAAAGTTGATTTCAGACATTTTTTGGCTGAAAGTTGTATCAAAGTAATCATAATCTAATAATCAGTATTTTGTTCCTGTTTATTTAATGTGTGTCAGATATGTAAATCTTATATTGACAGATATCTTCCACACAACATTTGACTGGCCTAGTAACCCAGAAATACAGAATAGATTGAAGGAAGTAGAAGGCTATACGGAGGAAGATATGATCAACAAACTTATTGAGTACCACAGACACTTTGAAGGCATTTATGACTGTTACAAAAAATGCTCCAAAACTGTCAATGCTGATCAACCTAAAGCTGATGTCTTTTCTCAAGGTGACATTGAAATTTCATATGCCTATCTAAATACCTCTCAGTGTTATTTCTCTAGATGGAGTGTTAGTTTTTCATCTTAGTATCTTTTGTGAAATGAATATAAAAATGTAATAATAAAATTTTATTATATGAAGGTCAATGGGTATATCCATTTTGTTTTAGTTTTATAAAGCTTTCATCTTTAATGGTTTTTATTTCTGAATTAATGCTGTTTATAAACTTTATTAATACTTGCAGTATAACAAATTATCTCACCTTTGTTCATATAAACTTATTAAGCAAAAAATTTCCTTAAGATAAATAGATTTTTTTTTTATGTGACAGTGTACACCTTCTTGAGCAGCCAGCTACGCTCGAATGCACCTCACACACCCAGGATTGTATTACTTGGAGCTACAGGCTCGGGCAAAGGCGTTCAGGCATCACTCTTAGCAAATAAATACAATATTGTAAATGGTAAGATAGTTTGTGTTTTATCACATTTACTATTAAAGAAATAGTACACAGCACTAAATTAAAGGCCTCATATCATTGTAGTGAAAAATTAGTAGACCTGCAAACATTTAAGAGTAAGACCAAGTGAAAGGCTGTCTCCATTCAATTTTTAAAGCTGACAGGGAGGCTAATTTAATGCAATGAGATCCAATGTTATATTAAAATGCACCTTACTAATATAGAGGTATAAAATTCAATTGAGAAAAGTTTAAATTGCAATACTTTCAATAAAATCTACCAAGAACTTTTGAAAGTCATGTATCATAATGGCTGTTTTGTATCTGTAGTAATATGCTTCTGAATTTTAGCAGTCTGACAAAAAAACAACAACAAAAAAACAAATGTCTGCTGAGGCAGTGACTATACATTACTGTTGGACTGCTGACATTAGTATAAATATTGTATTATTTAAAGGTCTTCTGACACTTCTATAGAATAAGGAAAGCACATATTTATATAAGTTATAAATGATATTTTGTTGTTATATTACAGTATCCTGTGGTAACCTTATGAAGCAAGCTATAGCTGATGAGACGAAACAAGGTCTGGCTGCCAAGGCTTATATTGACAAGGGAATGATGGGTAAACATTTTTTCGTTTCTTTCCTACTGATGTATTTGGTAATGACATTGTTTACAAACATTTAAGGAGAGGTTTATAAGCTATTCATTTTCTCTGCTGTGATTTGTCAACCAGTTTTGTAATTAAGTATCGTATTTTATTCCATTGGACAATTATAACTTTAACAGATATTTTAAAGTTAATGATCTTATATAATAATTATTGTACAAATTTTCTTTATGCCCACCCCTATCTGTCTTAAAAACATGTAAAAATGTATACTTTGATCATCTCCTTCAGATGCTTTGTTAGCTCAACTATTAATAGGTATAGCTATCCTATTCCAGTCATGGATGTCTGCATCACTTTTTCAGTTTAGTTTTTTCTATATCCCCACTTTATTAGCAGATAAGCTTGATTATTCAAAGAATACTCATTTGAGCATTAGCATTACACTTTGCAGCAGTCACTAAAGACATTGCATGTTGACTGATTATGATTATACTCACCATTATTTAACATGTCTCATCTCTATAATGTATGAGCAGTATAGATGATCTATTTTTCTTCCTTGCAGCACCAGACAACATAGTGATGACTATACTGTCTGCACGTCTAGCACAGTTGGATTGTGTCAGTAGAGGTTGGGTACTTCATGGTTTCCCCCGCACAAGAGAACAGGCAGAAACTCTTACTAAAGATGGATTTTTACCTAACAGGTAGGCTTTTTCCTTAATACTATATTTGAGATATAAAATCACTGATTGTTTTGTAAAGAATATTTGATTGTATTTTTTTTTTCATACATTGGAATTCAGGAAGTCTGTTATTGTTTTGTTATTATACTGTGAATTCCATTCATTATAGTGATAGCTTGCTTAAAATATTTTAGTATCACAAAGTTTAGATCTGTTTTGAAAAAACAAAAACATTACAAAATGCATGTGTTATTTTAAGTTTCAATCTATTTCTGTTATTGTGCATCAAAATGTGTAAATTGGAAGTTTTATTTAGCATATATCTGGTGTCTTTCATTATATCTTTTGACTTTTGAAAATGACATATGACTTATAAAATGAGCATTAAAATAACATATATTTTGTTTCTGATTTTCAGAGTTTTCTTCCTTGATGTACCTAATGATTCTGTTATGGAACGTCTTACATTACGAGAAACGGACCCCATCACTGGCGAACGCTACCACAATCTCTATAACCCACCACAATCTCAGGAGGTTAAAGAGAGGCTTTGCAAGCATCCATCTGACACAGAAGATGAGGTACGGAAGAGGCTTTCACAATATCATGCCTACGTGGAGGAGATTGCAGACTTTTACACTGATGCCCAGCATGTCAATGCAGACCAAGATCCTCATACAGTGTTTGAATGTATTGAGAGTATGGTGGTGAATCCATTGCCAAAGCATTTCCCTTAAACACACAAACTTTAGTAACATCAAAACCTTACCTTATTAACAAAAGACTGTGCAGATGATATGTTCCACCTAAATAATAAATAAATTATAATAAAAGAAACACAGATTCAAAACTTTCATATGAATGATAGACTTATGCAACTGCATACATGTATATGAGAAAATAGTGATTTAGCAAATTAATTTTAACACACAAGTCAGTGATTTCACAAATCAGCCCGAAATTTGTAAGCGAAGTGGACTTAACATTTTCTCTTTTTTGGTTAAGCAAAGCATTTCATATGTCAGTGTTTTATTCTCCAGGAATGATATGAAGTATCGGAATAGAACCTGAAAGAAAAAAAACTGGGGCCCGTCTTATCAACGGTCGTACGACCGTTTTTATCGTACGATTGTCGTACGTCGATCGTACGATTTTGGCGGTGTCTTATCAAACGTCGCAGACTTTCATAATCGTACGATTATCCTAAGATCATGCATTTTTTCTGCGATCGCTGAGAAGCAGTCGCAGATCAAACAAAATGGCCGCCTTACTACTTGTAAACGAGCGCCGCCGACGAAAATCACGCTGTTTTCGGCAACGAACGGTTAATATTGATGATTTAACCGATCGAGAAGTCATTTCCCGATACAGACTGAATAAAGCAGCAATTAAAGAGTTGGAGGAGCTCTGTCGGGCTGATCTTTCCTCTAAAACGGGTAGATAGCAGTCTATTTGCAGCATGACGAAGGTAAATGTATCGAAGTTTCACTGTATTTATTACTCTCTGCATTGTGTTTACATTCGTTACTAAGCAGTTTGACCTTAACCTTGATTTATTTTTAGCCCAAGCATTATGGGTAAACATGGCGCTGTGTTATGTGTACATACAAAAAAAAATTAGACTTAGATCCACAATAACACGGCTTTGATTAGAGCTTTGATAACAATGCCGTTGTAAAAAGAAAGGAAAAGTGATGTTATTTAACAAATTCAATAATTCTTAATACGTCAGAGGAGAGGAATTTGGCTGAATTTGAAGATATTAGGATCCGTAAACAAGGAGTGCATAGCCTTAGTGAAGTAAGTCAGAGGATGATAGGAGGATTATTTAAACCGGTTTCATTACCTGTAAAAATGGGCAAACGTGTTTTGTTATGAAACACTGTTCATTTTACATTTAATGGCTGGCAATATCAACAGTTGCTGAAGTTACGAGAAATCAGTAATAAACGATAAAGGATTAATAATTTATGACATAGGTCATAGCACTCGTCCATGTCGTCTAATATTAAAGCTTATCATAAGTATAGCACTAGCAGGTAAGAATAATTTCTTTACATGATTGCTAATAAGTTCTGAGTTTCACAGCCCATTGAATAGAAATGTCATATTTTAGGTATGTATAATAAAAGCCAACACTTGTTAGTATTCTTTTTTTTTCTTTACATGTGTGTGTTTTTATTTATCTCGTGGCCACGAGATATTATGTCGTGGTCACGAGATATTATGTCGTGGTCACGAGATACTATGTCGTGGCCATGAGTTACTAAGTCACAGTGACGCTAAATGTAAAATTAGCGACAAGTCAATAAGTTGTATAAATTGCACTTTTACAGGCTGGTGAAGTAGGGGTATCCTTGTACTACAGCACATGTCTAGTTAATTGGGGAAAGTAACATAAATGGTGTAATCTGATTGGTTATTTATCACGTGGCCACGACTTAGCTATCTCGTGGCCATGACATAGTATCTCGTGGCCACGACTTAGCTATCTCGTGGCCACGACTTAGTAACTCGTGGCTACGACATAGTATCTCGTGGCCACGAGAAAAAAAAACACACACACACATGTCACATTTGTGCCACCGTAAAAATCATATAAGATCTAGATATATTTTTATCAAAGTAATTTTATTTCAAGCACATCCATGAAGCAATTTTCGACTTTCTTTCATTGCAGGTTCTTATTGGACTTTGATACCTCGCAAAAGGCGATTTCATATCAGAAGTTGGAGACCTCCACGGGGTGTCTAAAGCCAGAGCTGCCATTTACATTCACCAATTCATACGAAGTGTAAACCTTCGATTAAAGAATATTAGGTGAGTATGTGGAGCTGTACACATATACAAGTAATTTTACTTACTTATAATAAATTCTATAATAGGACGGGGTTATATTGAAATCTAATTCAATTTAATTTCTGAGACACTTCGTCAATTAGCATCCATTGATATTCTCGTGATTACATTCATACACAGTAGTCTATTGCTCAATACAAATCTGTGCAAAATTTTATCTATTTTTACTAGATATATTATTTGAAAAAAACTAAGGCAATCCTGTATATCACAGGTAAATATGCACCAGATGTTTGCTGTATGTTTGGTACCCCATATGTTAAACATATGTGTTTCATGTGTTTTGAAAAACATGTGTTTAAAAACATGTGTTTTTCATATGAAAGATTAACATATGTAAACAGGACCATGTGAAAAGCATGTGTCAACAAGCATATTGTTGAACTCATGGTTATCACATGTTTTTATATGAATAAGTTTTCATAATTATGTAAAATATATGTGAACTTTCGTGTGTTTTTCATATGATAAATCTATGTATTATATATTCTGCAAACTTTACACTTTTTACAGTCCCTATTAGATTCTAAATGATTGTACATAAAATTCTGAAAAGATCCTTTGTTCATGCATCTATGTGCAACTTATGGTTCTGGGAAGAATAGTGTGCCATTCATTTTTATTCATGATTTTTTTCTCCCTTTGTATATTTTAGTGTTTTATTTAGTGAAGAAGCCAAAATGTGGTGACCCATAGGGAGTAACCATCATATCAATAAAAATGATGCCCAAATTAAGATTTATCAATTTTGTAAGTATTTAAAAAAAATATTTCTTTCTGATTTTATCTAGCTTTTGTGAATTTTCTAAAGAAAACTATATGTCATCTGAAAATAACTGCTTTATGATAACCTATCATTTTTCAGACACATTTAGAACAAAGTAATAATGGATTGTTATTGGGGGATAGTGGGTACCCTCTAAGGAGGTACATGTACCTATTGACCCCAAAGGTGAATCGACAACACCACAAGAGGAAGCCTTCAATAAACACCATAGCAGAGGCAGAATGGTGGTAGAAAAAGCCTTTGGTATACTGAAGTCACGTTTCAGGTAAAATATTGCAAAGCATTCAAAGTAATTATTGTATTAGTTTAGTTTATACAAATTTATTTTAGTTCGATTGTGTTGGAAGCTATAAGCTTATTGAAACACTCTCGAATCCGTTCCTGGAACCAACCAGTACTAAGCAATGAATGTAAAAGTTTCTTGCTCAAGGAAACAACGGCGTGGCCCTGACAGGATTTGAACCCACGTGGTCAGCAATCCTTAGATTAATAGTCCGACGCGTTAACCACTCGGCCACGCCGCCAAATTGTATTGATCCATTTTATCATAATGTGTTTCACTATATGACCTGTATTGATAATGAATTTACAAGATGTTTAAATGATGCTGTCCCAACTTTGATCTCTACTTCTGGCCCTATTTTTGTGAAAATGTCATGCCACTGAAGTAATGACATACCACATGAAACAAATAATATACATGAGCCGCGTCACGACAAAACCAGCATAATGGGTTTGCGACCAGCATGGATCCAGAGCGCAGTCTGATCAGGATCCATGCTGTTCGTTTACAAACCCTATAACAAGTAGAAAAACTGTAAGCGAACAGCATGGATCCTGATCAGACTGCGCTCTGGACTGGATCCCTGCTGGTCTCAAACCCATTATGTTGGTTATGTCATGACGCGGCTCATATATTTATGCCTTTATTGCAGATGCCTACACAAAAGTGGTGGTGTTCTACCGTTTTCACCAGAAAAGAGCAGCCAAGTTGTGGTAGCATGTATGAGGCTACATAACTTTTGTAAAACTAGAGGAGTACAAGAGCCTGTGGAGATCATCACACAGGATGATGATGATGATAATAATTTACCAAATGGAGATGACAGAAGTAATAATAACATTAGACAGGAATTAATTAATTTATTCTGAAGAAATGTTTTTAAGACATAGAAATTAAAATATAATTACTTGTTCTGGTCACTTGAAATATAACATTTCACTCAATTAAAACAATTAAATCTATGTTTTGATCTCAATTAAGCACCCATGTATTACTTAAAAGAATTTCTTTGTATTTCACATAAACCAAAATTAGCACAGTACAGTAGTTAACTTATTGTCAGAGTCAATGATACCTTTGATAAGAAAAAATTATATTTGTAATGAATAATAAACATTAAAGGGGTTAAGTAGTAATATTAAATAATATAAGTAAACTATACATGTGAAAGCTATTCAGTTAATATGTTGAATATTAATTTGTGATTTCATGAAATACATTAATTCATTGAATCATTGTGAAAAATAACTACTAAAAATATAGCTTTCAGAAATATCCCCTTGTCTTACAACTATACCTGTTAAATATTAATAATTCAAATACTGCACATTTTTTAACACCATTTTTCATTGGAATACAATGATGTTTAAATTTATGATTGAAGAATTTTTTCCCCTCTAAAAATGTTGTTTGCTGTATTATGACTTTGTTACAAAGATTTCTGATAAGTTATATGGCCATTTAAAAGAATTTGTTTGCAAATTATAACCCTCACCGTTATATAAGCAAACAACCATTTAAATGGGGTAATATAACCTGTCAAAATTCTTTTTTAACTAACAGTATAACAAGTTTCATGTTGATGTCTTTTATAGCTTTTAAATCATTCTATATTACAGGCAATTATGTTAAAAATTCTAAATTGCCTAAAATTCTAAGTTTAAAAAGGACTATCATAATTGCTCAACTGTTACTTCAAAACAAACATGGTTAAAACAATTCAAAATACAGATAGGACAGAAGTGTTTCCTGATAAAAATAGACACCAACACTATGTTAGGGAGGGTGGGTGCTTAAATTAAAATTTTACAATGACTATAAATTAATGATTAAGAAATAATATATCCTAAATTTTGATTTTAGTGCTAAATAAAATCACTGTTTGGAGTCCAGATGTAAGAAATTACATCACGGGGGCAAAGCCCAATTGATATGATGCTGCACATCTGAAGGACAAACATTGATTTTAATTTATCAATGGTTAAATTTACTGATTGAGATATATTATTTCAATCCTAACACATGTCAACTAATAAATGCTGCAGTATCCGATATTAAGCTAACTTGTGCCTGTAAAGTTTCCATATTAATATTCAGCTCGTAAAATTTTTAATGGTTTCATCAAATGTCCAAATTAAGAATGTCAACATTGATTTTATGACCATTATAACACACAATTTCGGTTCTTCTGAGTTCATAAGGGAAACATACATGTCGTGTTAGAATTTTAAATAAGTTTGTCTTATCGTTTTTTATGCCATCTAAAGACTGATTTAATGTTTTTAATGTTGAATTCAATTCTGTCATAATTGCAGTCTGTTGTTCAACAAGTTGATATATGTCATCCTCTGTTTTCTCTGAAAAATGAAATCAAAATAACTCAGTCTAAAAGATTGATGTATGTACAATTTTTATGTACATACTTAGTGGAACAAGTTTAGATATGGTCAATTTGCAAAAAGTGCATTTAAGTTACAAGAAATTACTTACAAAACACACTGCATTATATAAATAGTTTATATTCTGATTCAATGTGCAAGTACTGTATTTCAATGTACTAATAATGCCTCAAATCAAGTTATGGGGGTTTTTGTGTATGAGTAGTTAAGGTTGTTTTCTTCACATCACCTGCCCCACTTGGCTGTGTGTTTAAAACCCAACAGAGACTTTGGTTTTTTTCCTTTTGTGGAAGCTACACGTATCTATATCTTATGGGTGATCTGTGGTTCTACTCAAGTGCATGCTTTTCAAGGCCTCAGTTCGCAATCACTAGTATGTTGAATCATGCAAGTTAATAAATGAATAATAATAGAATTGGAGTAATACTATAACATAATAATACTTACTGTCATATTTTGCCTTCTTTGGCACTGGCTCATTATCACCTACAATTTAATGTGCATGAGTATTATTGAATTATTTCCAGCTTGAATAAGAAATAAAACGACAGTTGTTTATGTTAATGAAGGTATTTTTTCATAAATATATATGTATACAAGTTTCCAGAAGATTTTAGAAAGCTTTTCTTTTTAAGTTTTTGGCACACTTAACCTCAGTTAAATAAAATGCAACAATCCTATCATTTTATAAAAAGTGACATGGTGTGACTATAAATAATTTCAACAATACATGTCAACATATGAGCCGTGTCACGACAAAACCAACATAATGGGTTTGCGACCAGCATGGATCCAGACCAGCCTGCGCATCCGTGCAGTCTGATCAGGATCCATGCTGTTCGCTTACAAACTCTATAATAAGTAGAGAAACTGATAGCGAACAGCATGGATCCTGATCAGACTGCGCGGATGCGCAGGCTGGTCTGGATCCATGCTGGTCGCAAACCCATTATGTTGGTTTTGTCGTGACGCGGCTCATATATTATTGATAAGACATTATGTACTTTGTTAAATTGCTGAATAAACATTATGTAAAGTTAAGTTATGTTATTCTTACCTTCAAATCCTTTATCCTGCAAAATTTCCTTTCTTCCCAAAGCTAAAAAAAGAAGCCTGTATTAGTTATTACATAACTTAAAGTACAAGTCACATGTCCATAACCTGCACAATGTGACATGCTAACTAATAAATGTGAATCTTAAGTATCTAACCTTCTGGTATAATTATGTAGCCTTCTGGTATGTAAAATTATGTAGTCTATGGATTGCTGCATAATTCACAATATTTGTGTGTCTTTTCTAATTGTATATTTCTGCTCATGACTGTATACCTTACATGTATATAAATATGTATACATCTACCTAGATACCTATTCTAGGAAATGACAGCTTAGTTTATGTAACATTATAATGTTAAATCACAGAAAAACAGATACACTAATCTACTATCATCCATAATAAATTCCAATATACATAATAGCATTCATGACTGAAAACATTGACTGCTTGACCAATGAAAGAGGAAATATTAAACTAATTTTGAGTAATTAGCTTTTGTCAATTAAGGATATTTGGAAACTTGATAATTACTGTAACATTGAAAATAATGAAATTTCCTAACAAATTATAATAAATGAGGCGTGTCATGACAAAACCAACATAATGGGTTTGCGACCAGCATGGATCCAGACCAGCCTGCGCATCCGCGCAGTCTGATCAGGATCCATGCTGTTCGCTTACAAACCCTATTACAAGTAGAGAAACTGATAGCGAACAGCATGGATCCTGATCAAACTGCGCGAATGCGCAGGCTGGTCTGGATCCATGCTGGTCGCAAACCCATTATGTTGGTTTTGTCATGACACGGCTCAAATGTATTATCAACATGCTCACAACAATAAAATTTATATACATGTACTTTCAGTTTGTCTCACTTCCAACAGGAAAAGTCTGGGATTGTAAGGCCAGGATCATTATTTTCTGAAAATGGAATACATTATACAGTTTTATTTCATGCTTTCCAGTGTTTTATTGTAATATATAGATGATTATATTCTGATAAACCACTAGTGAAATTTATAAAATATAATTTTCACTGTAGCCGGACTATATCTGAATGCGGATGAAAAGAGAATCGTAACTAAATGGAATGACAGGCAGAGATAAATGCTGGCATGCGTAATTTTGCTTCTTAAGGAAAAGAAAGTCGATGTCACCATACATCATGTTAAAAATGTAACAAAATTAGAGAAATTTAACAGGACTATATTTCAAAATTGGTGATAGGATTGCATCTGGTGTTCACTCAGTGAAATTATATTTCAATCTTACATGCAAAACAAACAAATATCCTCTATATATCAGTAACAGAAGTGAAAGTGTGAAGAATTCAATCTATGTTTATCATAATTAATTTTATTTATTCTATGTTAACTTGGGAACAAATGTCTTAATTTTCTTAAAATAGTCTATTCATTTAATACTGTTAAGATGTTTGGATTAAGTTATTGTGCTTCACTTATAATTTATTTTAAGTAAAATTGGTCATTCATCATGAAATTCATTCACACTTAATGACATGATCACAGTATCATTCTACATGTAGTTATAAGTGCAATACAAAACTTTACCAAGAAAGGTGTCTGCACCATTTTCTATCCCTTCTACACTGCAGGTGGGTATTGTCTGTAGAATCTGTGTAGAAATAGCCATGTATATAGAAAATTAGTGAAAAGTCAGGAGATTTGAAATGATAAACTGGTGTGTAACCTTTTACATATAATCTTAAGTTAAAAAAGTAAGTTTATAGCTTCACTTGTTTCAGAAACAAAAAATATATGCAGGATACTTTTTAAGTGGTCATTACGTTTTTCAAAAAGCAATGATGATGATATTTGTTTGTATGTAACATTTATTAAAGAAAAAATATGGGGAAAGGACTAAACAGATCACATATAAATTATAGGGAAAAATATTTCCATACTAGCCATTCTACAACAATTTTCTATCATACATCTTCAACTTAGTCTATTAATAAACTTTACATATGAGATCAGGGCTTTTTTTCACAGATTGGGGAAGTAGCCCAGCCCTTATTTTAGGGGAAAAATTATAAGGTATATTTGCAAAAGGGGAAGAAAAAACTTGATGTAAATTCAATTTTTGGGGAAAACTGCATGATTTTAAAGAATTTTTTAATGGGGAAGCAGCCCTATACCGGCCCCTGTTATAGAAGGGAAAAAGGCCCTGGAGATATTTGTATATAAGACAATGTTGATCTTAAGAAACTGTCAATGTCAATGTCAGAACAGTGTTGCAGAAAAAAATGCAATTATTGGGAGGAAATTTGCAATGGGAAGTAATTTAAAAGCTGGAAAAACAGTTTAATATGTATCTTCAGACAATGTCTATTTTTTTTCTATGATGGTTAGACCATACTAACTATTAAATCTATTGATACCTTGCTCTCCCATGCCTTCAGGTCTAAGATAGGGGCTGGGCCACCACCTGTTTTTCTGGTTTCCGCAATATACTGTATAGTTTTCTTCTTGGTTTGTGACTGAAAAGATAATCAATCATATGTATTAGCCTTAAATAAAATTCCATTTGTGTCTGTAATGAATGCAGAAACTAAAAGTATCTAGAAACTGTCAACACCTAATCTCACCTTCTTGTTCTTGTGATGTAATATAAAGACATCACTTCATGAAAATATGTAGAAGGGCAGAGTATTTACAGGTAGACGGGTGAAAAATAATTCCTGCTTTTACAGCAAAAAGGTACATGTTACCCTTTAATATGAAATGACTTGTTACTTATAAATGTGCTGTATGTTAAAAAAATTGATTACAGCATGAACATAAACAATTTTGAAACATCTACATCTTTTACAAATTAGGGTCAAAATATCATGCAATGAATGAATTGTGGGTGTTGAAAAAAATGCTGAGAGAAAGGTTGACTTTCAAAATACTTTATTTTGGTAAAAGATCTATTTTTGGCAAATTACAAATTATCAGATTTTACTCTTTATTTAGAATTATTTTCACATGTTATTTAAAAAAAAACATGATAGTTAAATAAATTTAAAAGAAATTTTAGCATTAAAATACAAACCTTTAAGTCAATCCATTTCTTTTTGACTTGTTCAAGCGTCCTTGAACACCCGCTTACACTGTTCACACTGAAATAAATCAAACTTAAAGATATATAACATATGCTTAAATTTGACATTAGAAAATATTGATAACTGCTACATATATGTAATATATACATATATATATAGATATATAACAAGCACATTCTGACTTCACACAAAGTAGATAAGTTATATTTAAAATTCTTCATGTTATAGGTGGTCACAATGTAAATATTAAGAACCATTAAAAAGTTTTTTTTTTTAAAAGACCAACTTCACTTGTCCTGTTTAGGGGAACACAGCTTCCCATACATACTTCATTCATTATTTTATTCATTCAGTAAATATTTCATTGATTTCAATAATTTTCTGTGATTAAAATATTATACTTAAGGATAAGCATATACATAGTATATATTTAAGGATAAGGGAAACATGAAAAGTTATAAGTGACAAGTGTACACTATTTATTTGCAAATACAAAAAAAGTTAAGAACGATTAGAAAGACGATTGATAACGTAAAGGCACATTATGCATATTTGTTAATTATTTAGAAATGTCAAACATGTGTTAAATATATATAATGTTTTGATATTGATTTAGGAACCTGTAAAATGATTAACAATCATACATGTGATTTAACAGATTCAAAATTGTTGGATGCAGAAAAACAGAGCCCCAGAAGTATTAAATATACAAATGTGACAATGAGTGGCATGATTCATTACCCTAACTAACAACTTCACCGTGGCCAGTGTTAATTTTATACTATAATAATCCAAACCAGTGTATTTTATAGAATTGGTCAACTTATAGAAAGTGGCAATTGGTCGAATTTATTTTATGTCAAAAATTTGTAAAATTTGCTGAAAAATGAATGAAAGAAATAACATAAAATATGGGTCAAAGTAGTTAAATACATGTATATATCAGATATTTCATTCTTTGTATATTGTGAAATAGATCTAATCCGAGAGTAGATCGAGTGACATTGAATCAGTACCGCTACAGACCACGGCTGTAATTTAAGCCTTTTAGATGTTTTAAAGCGATATGTAAAGTTTTGCAAGTACAATTTATGTAAATATACATGTAAATATCGTAAATGATCTATTAATAAACATTGCTGGTTACCTTTCCACTACATCCGCCCAAAAACGGGCTTTGTCCGCGGCTGTAATTGTCTGTGAAAACTTGCCGGTGGCTACATCAGCAGTTTCACACTTGCTAATGAGCATATCACGCTCTTGAGTTGTCCAGTTAACTTTTCTTGCCTTGTCAGACATCGCTGAATTGTAGCAGACATCGTATTTCCAGTTTGACATTAAAATGCGCGTTACCTCCTTTTTTAAAGAGTACGTGTTAGTGCGCAGGCGTAAGAATCGTACGCTTATGAAAATTGTAAGATTTTAGGTTGAACGTACGACCGCGTTGATAAGACAGTCTTACGATCGAGCGTACGACAATCGTAGATCAAAATCGTACGCTAAGATTTCCAAAATCGTACGATCGTTGATAAGACGGCCCCCTGTTCTGTTACACATGCAGTTTATGTTTTATATTTTTTAAATGTGATACTTGTTGTTGATGTCTACATTAAGTCTGTATATGTATATTTACATAGAAATTATTTTGTGCATGAATGTGATATCTTCCTTATAAGTTATAAATTATACAATAAAACTTAAATTTTTGTTTGTTTTTGTCAATCTATAATTATACCTTCTTCAGTTATGCCGTCTTTAAAGATAAGTATATTGCTTTGCAATGTGGAATGGTCAGTTGGTAGACCAAACTGTCTGATACCTAACAGAGAATCCTACAGTGACGAGATTTGGTGACAAAATCGGTCATGTCCCTTATTGATAAAGGTAACAATGACCTTGACACAAAAAGAAAGATGTGACACTAATACATTCCTCACATTTAGGAATGTTGTGATTAATCGATGGCACTATCAATAGGTCAATGTTATAAGATTTGAATGGCAATTTCAGAGGGATCCTTGTGACTTTCCTTGACTTGCTGAAATGATAATTATATATTAGTGGACATGTATATTTCTGTACTTCATAAATAACATCTTAAGTATTTAATATGTTATATAAGTCATATTAGAAACGCTTATTCTCATATGCAAATATATTCAATAAATATCTCTTTTGAAGACGACCAGTTTATGATTTGATGAATTGTTAAAAATGGTCTAAATTAAAATACTACAAAGATATTCCACATTACAATTTGAAAACAAACGTACCATTGTTATAACTCAAACTTTAGTTTGGTATTACGCTGATATTTAAGGCATACAACCCATAATCTTGGCTTATAATACGTTTTACGTTGAAATTATATCATAAAAAGTCTCGCATGCAATATTCAGTTCCAGTACAGGAAACAAGACAGTACGTCAGACAAGACTTAATGGAGCAGGAAATGTTTCATTATTCTAACACATGTTTTGGTATTATAGAGCAAACATTTTCTACGCTTACTAACGCTTTAAAATACGTGTTTTCATATACGTAGATGAAAAATAAGTTAGAAATGCGAATAATCATACCATGTGCATTACATTGGTCATTTATATTATATAGGTCAGGAATGTTAAAATTTATTTGGAGGATGGGGATTTCATTTCTGCAATGGTTAATGTTTTGCTTGTTTCTTTCTTTGGCGTTAGTTCACGTATACGAGACGTGTTTTGTATGTCCGCTTGTATTTCACATGTTAATAGTTTGTAATTTATTGCACTTCATAATATGATTTTAGATATGTTTAACTTATTTATCCGAGATTCAAAAATGTGCGAATTTGTTATTTGACCGAGGGATCGTGTTTAGTTACTTTAAATAATAAACGGACGCTTAAATTATGTTTCTTGGACAATGTAGTTCCCGTTAATGATATCTATAAATTTATGAAGTTTCAAGTTGATATCTCTAATATATTCTTTGATCCGAGAAAAATTACAAAGAGCAATAAGAAATTAAGAAAGTGATGGTCCCAATTAAAACAGTGTGCTTATCAAAATATTAGATAAATAAAGCTGTGGAATTTGATATCTCCATACTTAATCACTAATACCATGTATGAAAAATACAAAGGGTTATAACTCCAAAAACATGCAAAATAGATTCTGGTTCTAAGACGATGCGCTTTGCCCATGTTTAATCTATCAATGACTATAAAGTTTCAAGTAAAAGCCTGCTGTACCTTTTAAGTTATGCCCAATTAAAATAAATGAAAGTATAAAAAATTGCAAAGGGTGATAGATCTAGAAATTTACAAAACAGCTCTATTCAATCCCGTAACTGAAAGACGAACGGGCGAACAGCCGAACGTACAATCCTCCGTATTCGCCGGAAATAATAATACATATTTACATATCATGTTTATTTTACAGCAAAACATAAACGCCAATGATTTATTTATTTTCATTTAAAGGTTATTTATATTTACTATCTACAAACACGGGTCAATAATATTGTAAACTATTTCATATATGCACACTGTGTGTGAAAACTAACGTTTAAAACTTCCGCGTCATAAATATATTTTGAAGTCTGTCTCAATGAAACACTTGAGCAAAATTTCCTTGTTTAACTCACTTCAAAATATGATTTTAGCTTGTACTTTGGTATATATGAAATAATGATGGTCGGAATACAAGCTTTATGGTATTTGTGTTATATAATCTGTAGTGTATACACGGTGATTTGTTTAAGTTTAGAAGTTAATCAGGTGATAAAGGAATCAACAAATATAGACAATGTTGTAAACAATGCTAATCCATCTGATCAGAAAACAGGTAAGGATGAAAACAAATATTTATTATCACATTAAATTATTAGTTATTATCAATTATCAATAAATGAAAAGACGGACTCACGGTGAATACTCTGCTGTTAAAGTTATCTTTGAATTTTGCTCTATTTTTGTTAACCTTTGTAATCACTGATTTCGAAACTTTTAATTGTTAATCTTAATTAGCCTGATTGGGTTGCTTAATTCTTGTAAAACATATTGGTTTGTATGTAAATAGACTAATCGAACCATATTCACAATTATTGGCTTTGTATGAAGTTGTCCGAAAACAACTTGCATGTCTCTATTAACTTACAAGTAGTCTAGCTTTTCTGAAATGACCCATATATACATGTACATGTATATTATTTAAATCATTTCAAAAGGTATGTAATGCTACATGTTATGATATATTTTTATGAAATTTATCAATAGTCAAATTATTTTGTTTCCATAATCTTAAGGTGAATTTTCGAAAGAGAATAGAATGTCTATATTATTTAACACACCTGAATATTAAACGTAAACAGAATAAGTATATAAGTAGAGTTTTATTCGCGTGTAACCTGCCATTTGCTTTTGATACAATTTCTTTAAAACCATATTTCTTTCCTTTCTTTCTTTTTTCTCTTAATTGGTGTATGCCTTGTATAAGTAGGCGGACAGTCCTCGTGTATTCTTTTGGAAAAATATCAAACACGATTGCAGCATTGATTTTGCTTTGTACACTAGAAAAGCTAGAATTTTAAATGTTATTTTTCATTAATTTGTATTGCGTTTTGCGTGTCATAAATCATAACATTTTGATGCGCTCTTGGCTTTGATGTCTAAATAATTATAAAACATTTACCCCTTAATTCATGTTATAAACGTTTATTTATCCTCTCTTTTTTTTAAACTTTTTTTGTAAAACTGTGTTGAACAGAAATTAGCGTTTACATGGTTTATCGGTTTAAGAAATCAAGTTAATTGCATGGTTCATTTTTTACGTAGTAAACAGGAAGTTTATAAATACTTTGTTATTCAATGGTATTAAATACACACTTAACTGTATGATATAGATGGACGATTTTTGACCTTTTCTCGGATGTTAATTGTATGCAACGTAACAAATACTAAACTAAATAATCGTGAATATAACGATAAATTAGTTTCTAAAACAAATCTAAGCATATGACTATGACTAATATGTATATGTGTTATAGTTCATTTATGAGAATTATATGCAAATTAAGTGCAAGGGAGGCAGAGCGAAGTCAAAATTGATTTTAATGTTTTCAGAAAGCGAGTCAAACAATCAAAGTCTTGCAGGAGGACAAGTATCAATCGACTGTCTGCGCTGTCTGTGTCTAGTATGAACTAGTTATTATTCATTATTATTCAAATGAACAAATGAAGTTAGCATATTATTATATATAAAAAAAAACGTTATTAAGTTATTCAGTGAGTAAGCTTGGCACAAGAAACTGTTGGTTTTTTTTCTTCGCATAAACCTGACCGACTACTAGATCTATAGTCTGAAATATTTTATACCAGTTTTGGTATCATTTAAAGAACGATATATCTTAATGAGTTATTTAATGCTCGTTTTCTTCCCGTCTTAAATGTGAATGTAATATGACTTTAAAGCGTATACCTGTAAATTTCAAGTGTTAGAATTGACCTCACCACAAGCAGATAGATATATTAATATTGATAAAAATTACTAAAGTTAAAATACTGCTCCATAACTTCAAACACATTTAAAAATGATGTATAAGTTTTGTTAATTTTTATTTATAGGAAAGATCCGACTGTCGGCCGATCGGGTGTGTGATGGTAGCAGGCACATTAGGCTGTGGGTTCTTCCGATTCACAAATGCCTTTTGGATTGATTGTTATGAGCCGGGTGGAGGTGCATTTTTTAAATTGCTTAAACCTTTTAAATATGAAAGAATGGTATTTCAAAAAAATTGAAATGCCAGTTTGCCAATAAACGAAATGGTATATAATTAAAGTGAATTGGTCCGCAATGGAAGGTCTGTCATATACTATAAATAACTATGATGGTAGTACTTGTATTTAGTGTTATATATGACAACAAACCATGAAATAATTATACATATTTTTTAATTATGGATGTTGTTCATAATTGTTAGATGTATCATCAGATATGTCACATATCGTATCCATATACAGACGATCGTAAATTGTCCTAGGACAAAATATTTTTATTTTAATATAAATGTTCTTACTAAATCGCTTAAAACTCTATCAACATTTATTTTCAAGACATATTCTATTAAAATTATACATTTCTATTGTTTTATCAGTATTTCAAAAACTTATGGAAAATGTGCTCCTTGTAGATCAATCCCCTTTAATACAAATGTATATAAAAGCCTAAATAGTGCTATTATTTTTTATTGATCATTTGTGTACATTATATTTACGTTTTCACTACGAACCTGAAATACATTGCCTCAGTAAAAACATATTTATGACTAATAACTTGGACATTATATTTTTATAACTTGTTGTCATTGTGGTTGAGAGAAATGTCCATGTATATATACTATTAGCTCTTTTAGTTCAGTTTTCTTAAACGTTTTTTTTTTTCATTTTACTTGTATCTTTTTATATTTAAGTACTATTTATTTATTTTTGTAATAATATAAAGCGTCCGATATATAATCGAAAAACGTGTAATAAATTAAAATGGTTATATATTGGTGATTTAATTTCAGATTGGCGAACATGTGCGAATGATTTACACTGTGCATCTCATTGCGTTCAAGTTTATATGAATCGCTACGCCGCAAACTTTAGCTGTTTTCTAAATTGTGAAGGGTATGCTCGAGAACTGGCTGGTGGCCCAAATGGTTGCAACAATCCACGCACGATAGCATACTGGGAAAAAGTGCAAACAGTTCCCGGATGTAAAGGAGTTCAATAGCATAGCATGCATTTTTGTGTGGACAATATTAATGCGTTTATAAGTGCGTTCATTTCAACATAACGAAACGATCTCACCGCATATTGAGGCATTCAGCGCAAAGATGTGCATTGTACATGTCAATAATCGCAAAGTTCAGTGTAATATAGATGTATATACATTTATAGATCTGCATTAAGTTACGAAAATTTGACGCTCAAAATGCGGGCTTATAGCAAACAGAGTAATATTGGAACACAGATGTTGGTATGAAAAATCGTCCCTTTCTTTAAATGACATAACATCGACAGTTAGTTTTTCTTTTTCTACGTTAAGTTTCGTTTGTTTGTTTTTTGCCTTATAATGTTATGCATATGCGCAAGTAAATTTCTTTCTTGAAGAAATGCATAACTTAAGGGTAATTACATGCATTTTTTGGCAGATTTACAATAACGTCTGTATAGTACCGTATTGTGTAACAAAATACAAAACAATCATGCTGTTCACCATGCTGCCGGGGATCAAAAGCAATAAATAGATAAGAGTGGCAGGCCTGCTTCTTTTCTGTTTTTAATTTAAATCAATTTTACCCTCACTGAATAAAATAAATGTATACATAACTATATATGATACAAGCTATAGGTTAGCTGAAAATAACTTGATTATACAAAACATGATCGTGACATGACGTAGAGGAAGATGAGACGTAACTTTACGTTACATACGTAACTTTACGTTACGTTGCGTAAATAATGTAAGCGTAAACGTTTACCATAGTATTTGATAACTTAGCAGCCCCTCAATTTGTAAATTTTGTGTGCTATACATGATTCACAGTTTACAGTTTTATGTATGATTGTAAATATGCAATTGTTGATAGATGCCAATAAAAAGTTTTGCTTTAAGTATTATTAACTGATCTTTTACTAGGGTGACATAGAAAAGCGGATATTTTTTCACTCACTATTATGACGCTCGAAAATTGATTGTTATGCAATGATCGAAATGCAAGTCCTCTTCATATAAACAGTCTGCAAAAAAAATAATTCTACTCTCGTTTTCGAGGAAACAATTAATGTACAATCAAATGAAAATTGGCATATAAAGAGGTCCCGTCCATGTGAAACATTTTGCGCAAGAATTTATCATTTTTTTTTGTTCCACAGAAAATGCGTAAAAAAGGAGAAAACCGGATTATTTTTTTTTTGTATTCGAGGCTCCTTTCGACTTCATCCCGAGAGAGCATTCGTGGACAAATTTTTACACCAGAACTTTAAATTTGAAAAGACAACAAATGTTTTGGCCTCCTTAACAAATATATAATGTTTTTTATAACAGTTTGACGGTGTTAAGCTACTTAATTAGCAGACATGAAGTTAGTCAAAAAATCTTTGATGTGACTCTATGACTATATATATAAATACGAAGAGGAAAGACGGGAGGCTAGAATTACATGTCGATTTTTTTTTCATAAAAGCTTTGAATTTCATAGAAATGTTAAAAATTGAAAACTTACCCTGTGATTGATTTACTTTTGCTTCATGTATGATTATTATCTTGCACATTTAGATCTGTGGATATTCACAGATGTTTTCTTAGCGACGCTGAATTTCTGAGATCCAAACTGAGTTCATGCTATTTCCCACGTATATCAGTAGTAATTACAATACCCATTGATTAACACATTTTTAGATTCAGAAAATGTTACAATGGCATGTATCATGTACAGTATAAAAGAGTAATTGTATGAGTACGTATCTTAATTGTTTGGATTTTGATTGTTTTTTGTAATCATTATGTGACCCTGAAGGTAGAGTGAATGAATTGTATCGGAGATAGCGTTCTGTGAACGCGTCTTGCCTGGTTGTTGTTTTCCTCTTCTTCTTCTTCTTCTTCCTCCTCCTCTTCTTCTTCTCTTCTTCTTCTTCTCATTTTCATAGGAGAATTTTGATTTGGAACTTGCTTTTGACTCAAGTCAATTTATCTAAGATAGGAACTCACGAGGTGCAACTTCCTGTTAAAGCTATATATACAACCATAACATAGTTGGTTTATAACGCCAGCAGCCTAACTCCTGATCGCCCTCGAGTGTATTACATCACGGTTTATCATAATTAATTTCTCAATGTTACAGTAACTTATACGGCCGGGTTCAGGGGCTGGTCCTTTACCATCGCACGTCTGTAATTTTAGCCGTGTTTATAGGCCTGCAGGACAGGGCGGACCGTGAGACGGGGCGGACCATACCAGGGCGTGACTCGAGACTAGGCGGACCATATTTTGGGACAGGGCGGACCGTCACTCGAGACTAGGCGGACCTTGATTTAAAAAAGTTTTTATATGTGTACTAATGTAATAATATGACTCGCCATTAAAACTGGATCGGGTTAAATTCCTCCCTGGGAAAAAAAAAAGAAATCTGCATGTTAAATGTTGACTTCTTTAACATGCACGAGTAATAATTTCTGCTCCATTTGTTGTCCGTGGGCAATTGGCAAAAAATCATATTTCCAGTTTACCACACCCCTGGCTTTTTCATTAATGGACTGAGAAACGTGCAATTAAAAGAACTACGCACGTTTATTATGGATATGCAACAAGAAAATACAACAAGGATCAACAATGCTAAGTAACATTCAGAGAATGCAGTCCCCACACTGGACTACCGCAAAGGCACTCAGTAGGGTACCCAACAAAAAGCAAGAGAGGGCACAAAAGCCGGAACATAGAGTAGTCGTGCAAATA